>NW_026571404.1:7193857-7318857 GCF_026225935.1 Boleophthalmus pectinirostris | reverse complement strand
ACAACAGACAGAATAACATGAACAAACATTAATGTTAAGATAAAGACAGGACTAGAATGCTTGTTTAAAAAGGTGAATCTACCGTACAACCAACCATATGAAGAGATTTCATAAATTGCACATAAGATTGTTCCCTAGAACAGGGATCTTCATCATTTTTCAGGCCAAGGACCCTCAAACTGAGCAGCGACCCCCTACTATAAACCCTACTATATATAGGACATACAGTTGTGTTTGTGTGTTGTGTATCAGCGTAGCTACTCTGTTATTGTCAAAGCTTGATCCTGTCAGATCTCAAAAGCTCAGAGGCTGGGCCTGGTCAGTACCTGGATGGGAGACTTCTGAGAAAATCAGGTGCCACAATGGGGCACCAGTCGCAAAAACTGTTGTTGTGTCCGTTAGGCAAGACACTTCACCCACATTGCCTCGTATGAAAGTGGTGTATGTGTGTGAGGGATGGTGGTGGTCAGAGGGACCAATGGCACAGATTGGCAGCCGTGCTTCAGTCAGTTTGCCCCAGGGCAGCTGTGGCTACAGTAGGGGTTTACCACCGTCGGGTCTGGAATGACTGAATACTGCTCTGTAAAGTGTCTGTAAAGTGACAAATGTTTGTGAAAAGCGCTATATAAATAAATACTTACTTTACTTACATAGTTATTCTATACTTGGGTTAGGGTACTTGTTCCATTGAAGTCGCTTCAGCAAGTCCAGGCTTATTCTAAAATCCTGAGCTGAAAATAACTCCATCTTTAGCTTAAGCCTCAACTCATTCCATGACAGAAATAAGCCTGAATCTCACCAAAGCTAACTCAGGCCTGAAGTTTAAGCTGCACTTTGTGCTCACGGTGACTCTGAGAAGGCCAGAGCAATGGAGCAATGACATGACGGAAAATGGGCTCAGAGTGTAACTTTTTTTAATGATCTGACTAAAAGAGTGAGGAGTCACAGTGGCGCACGGACAAGAGTTTGATTTGGGACGCAGAACTTTTCCAATCATTTTGATCTGAGGACCAAGAGGAAAGACACGACTCCACCTCCTGTCCTGTTCACTCCCCCTCCGGTCTCTCCGTGGACAGAGAGGAGGCTGCGTAGTGTGAAGCCTGGTTAAAATGCCCGGGGAATGAAGTTACCTCACCTCTTCTTCCCGATGCGTGGTAGTATGCGTGGAGCTTAAGTTCGGCTGTGCGTAAAAGTCAAGCTGTAGCAGAACTATTCACATGTAGCCTTGAAGAAACGATAAAATCCGGGCCGAGGTGTTTGCAGTTTGACAGGGAGCGAGAGACGAGGGAATAGAGAGAAAGAGAGAGACGTAATGAAGGAGTGAACAGACAGAACTCACTGAAAACCAGTTCATCCCCTTCAAAACAAAAGTCTAATCAACTAGAGATTTTGCAACCCCCCCCCCCCCCCCCCATTGAAGACCTCTGCTTTACAATATTATTTTGATATTTACAGGGTGAAAAGTGAAGTAGTAGCTCATCCACTGACCTGAAGAAAAACCCACTGTTGGCTGTGCGATTCCAGCTCCCAGAATGTTATGTCGTTGTGTCCTTGGGCAAGACTCTTAACCCACCTTGCCCCAGTGCCCCTGTATATTCCTTGATGCAAAGTGCTTTGAGTACCTTGAAGGAGGAAAAGCGCTCTACAAAAATGCGACCTTTTACCAGTTAATCTTGAAAAACTGAACCTTTAACACCCACGTCTGCCCACTTCAGCTGCCACTAAGTTTGTAACAATAACTTTGATTAGTATAGACACTTTACACGAGCCGTCAGGAGCACATAATGACTGTTTTATATGACTTTATGTTAATGTCATTTCAATGTAATATTATATTTTCAGTGGATTTCCCTGCGTGAGCTGCTGACTCGCTGTGGTCGGAGGCTGAGTGTGAATGAGCTGTGGGCCCTGTGTTACACCTGCCTGTCCTCTCTGCAGACATACATCGACTTCCCAGGTCAGATACCCAAAAAAAAAGTACAAGAAATGCAATTATATTATACAGAAATTATGAAATAAGCTTTTAATTGCAGAAAAATACAGAAAAAGTGAGTCAGATGTGATGTATTGAATAGATAAACCTTCTAAAGTCACATTTTTCTAACTAAAGAAAAAAAAAAAAGGATCATATCAAGACAGTATCATAACCAAAAGTACTGATAGTTTTTGTTGACTGTAAAAACTGTACATAAATGAATGAAATAAGTGGAGCCAGACAGATTGTGGAAGCTGAAACATCATTAACAATTTCTTTTTCTATTTAAACACGTCTAAAACTAAACATATTTTTAGTTAATTGGGTTTTAGTTGAAAGGAAAAACATCTGGCTGTGACTAGATGACAATAAATGGTAGAAAATGCAGTTGGTGTTTCAGTTCATGCTTGAGTTTTATTTAAAATACTAAAATGAAGAAGGAAATACACTGAACTTCTGTGTTCTTATTCCTGTTCTTGTGTTCTGTCCTTGCAGCGTATCTTTCCCTGGACACGGTGTATGTGGGCTGTGAGGGGGAGGTACTCTTCTTAAAGCCAAAAAACATAGGTATTTTTACATTGTTCGTCTAATACTGAACTGAACTATGTGGGATTTGTTCCTTCTTCTTACAATGCGTTTATATTCACTAACGGTATCATTTCAGGTTACTGTGATGAATTCTACCTTGCCCCTGAATATCAAGAACACGGAATAGTCACTGAGAAGGTTTGTTTTGTGATTTTGTCCACACTTTGTCTTGTCTCCATGGAGATGTACCGTATTTTTTGGACTATAAGTCGCACTTAAATTCCTTTAATGTTCTCAAAAATCGTCACTGTGCCTTATTTATTAATTCTGGTTGTGCTTACTGACCTCAAACAGATTTTATGTGGTACATGGTGCTCAAAAATATGTCAGAATGTTTTAGTACAACAAGCCGCACCATTTGATGGACTGTCGCAGCATTAAGGTTACCATAGTCAGGAGCCCAATTTACCATTCCAATCCACTTTATTTGTATAGCTCATTTCACACAAAACTGTTTCTAAAGTGCTGCACAAATACATAATAACAACAATAATAAAATGGTAAAATAAACACTCAGATGCTAGTCCTAAAATAATAATAATAAAAGCAGTAAAATTAAATAAGAGCAAAATAATAGAATAGCAATAAATAAATAAAACCGAAAAATACATTAAAAGTAAATGGCAAGGAGAAAATTCAGTTTGTCGACTGGACAAAAGTTAGTTTGGTTGAAGAAGTTCTGAGAACTGAAGAAGCAGCTTGGATGAGCTGCGAAACGTCTTCAATCAAACTAACTTTTGTCTTTGGATTCTACCTGGATGACTGAGGGATTCTTCTGACATATAAAATAAATAAAAGACACAGAGGACCACACAACTCACGGTCCTTAGTCCAACAGAAGCTGACCACATCAGCACAAAAGGAGCAAAGGAATGAGCCGTTTTTTTATAGTTTATGCAAATGAGTGATGTGGTTTTAAGTTTCATTTCTGTAAAATGTAAACAAATGTGCACAAAGCTGCATTAAACACATTATTACTCAGTGTATATTTGAGTCCTCCTCAAAGGAAATAAAAAAACAAACTTAACTTATCCACACACATTCACATTCAGTATACACATTCACCAAGACAGGGAGGCAACGCCGGGCGAATTACACCACGATCTGCCAATGGATCGTGGACGCCTGGACTAAAGGATCAGTCTCAAGTGTCGTCCGTTTGTTTCTCTTAATGTGCCTTATATTTGAAAATAGAACCTTATGTTTGAAAATAGATGAGAGAATTCAACATTATTGATATAGTTCCTTATAATCCAGTGCGCCTTATAGTCTGAAAAATACGGTAATTGCTTCGTCTGGAATGTCCCAAAGTATTGCATTAATCATATCTGTATCTAGCATTCATTTAATAGTAAGTGTACTTAAAATAGCTTGAAAAACATGCATTATTTATGTGAAAAGGCCTCTCCTCTCTTTGCCTGTCCCATTAGAGTTACTGTATGTTTAGTTTAATGTCAAACAGAGTGACCAGAAAGGTTACGCAGTGCACCTTTACAACAGGACATACCTAATGAAGTCATAAAAGTATCTCATCTCATATATCTCATATATTTTAGGTGTGTATCTATGGCATCGCTGCTATCCTGTGGGCTACGGCAAAGTTCAATTTATCGGCGAATCAGAAGCTGGCCATGCCCCGTAAACTGAAGAGGCTTTTACTGGAGATGGCCAAGAGGACGCCCATCGAGAGGCCGACTATTGTCTCAGCTAAAAAGGTTTGTTGTTTCTTATATGTTTATACTGTATATCTTTCCCTTCTGGATCATTATAGTTTGATTTTCTCCTGCATGATTTAAAAACTAGCTGAAAGGTGTGACAACTAATACTCTTTGCTTGTGTTATGATGAAATGATAATGATACTAACCATCGGGGTGTAACAATAACCAAAATATCATGATATCGTGTTGTCAAAAATCTCTCAGTAATATCGTGCACCATCACAATGCCGAATCACAAGTTTCTTTGCTTAAATTCATTGTTATGATGCAGCAATAGCTAAAAAAACAGAGAGAACTACACTGACCATGATCCTTTGCTCTGTTTTAGTCCACACTACATGAAGAAATAGTAGTTCTGGGCACTTTTAAATCTTAATACTTTGAATTAAATCTTGTCAAGGCATTACAAGAGGAAAAAGTAGCATATTCACAATTTTGTTCACAGCCTCCACAAAATATCACAATAAATATTGTACCGTGAGATGTATATCGTGAAAATATCATACCGTGAGCTTGGGACATAACAATATCAAAATCCCTTAATACAATACTTTCACGATCTGCATCTCACAGTTTGATATTTATTATTATATTTTGTGGAGGCTTACAGAATTGTGGATATGCTATCGTATTCTGATGGATGCTTCAGTTAGAAAGCTTTTAATTTGTGTGTGATTTATCACGGGCACGGGCGGGTAACGGATGAAATGTTAACGGGTCCGGGCAGGTGCGGGTTTAATTTTGATAAAATCTCGGGTTTACGGGCGGGTGTGGTGCTGAACTGCGCAGGTGAGTGCGGGCGCGGGTCTCCAAAAATGGACCCGTGCAGGACTCTGATGGGGGTTACATGCTGCCATTCTGACATTGGCGTCTAATTGTCGGAGCGGCGGCATTTCCATTTTTTATCAAACGTCCATGGCCTGCACTCTGACATATCTTTTTTTTCCTTGGTCGGCGTAGTGGCACTTTAGTTTTTTTTTTGTTTTTTTTTTTTTTTTTCCAACATTCCTCCATTCTGACACAGAAGGTAATTATTAAATTGCGGCGGCGCTCTTTTCGGGACATTATTTTCACGGACTGGCGGTGTAGGAGGCGCGGTGTACGCTGGGTATTGGAGGCGACGTTAATTCCTGGTTTAGACCTGGTTTAGATGTACATATCACAAATGAGGCAACAGTAGCTTAGTTGGTGAATCACAGGTTGGCGGTGTGATTCCAGCTCCTACAGATGAAAATAATATGAGCCTATGTTGTCTTGTTTTACTTAAAATAGAGTTTTTAGTCACGTGAGGCGATCTGTCCATTATGAACAACCGAATTACTCAAGAAGAGAGAAAATTATAGCTTTTGTTTCGAACGGACCTTAAGTACAGAATGAACAGTTGATAATTATACTGCCAATGAGCAAAACTGCGTGTCCCCTCATCTGAAAAGTAGCTCTTTGTATTGTATTTGCTGTCAGTTTTTCATGCACCCTGTTATTTTCCACTCCGTCCATGTTGTTTATTCTGAAGTGTCCCTGAGCGCTGTTTTCATCACATTTATCTGCCGCAGACTTGTCGTGACTACTTATCACGTCAGGGGACCAGCGCAGAGACGGTGTGGGACAGGCTCATACAAAGAGTGCACAAGGTAAGGCACGGCTATTCTTATCTCTCACATGCACACACATTCTTACACACACACGCACACATATGACTGGGTTTGTGTTGCTGTTTTATCGAGACATTTCTTTGACTTTCAGTGATTTCCTGAGACTGATTCTAACCTTAACCATAGTCACTACTTGCCTAAACTTACACCAGGCGTTACAGCGTTCTCTGACATCAAGCTGTCATGTCAAAATAAAATATTCCTGCACTAGGGCTGAACAATTTCAAGAAAAAAATTTTATTGTGATTTTTCTGACAGATATTGTGACTTCGATTTCAAGTTTCAGTGAACATGAATATTAGAAAACATCACAGAAACTTGCTTCATACCAGAGTCTTGCACCAACAATTTGACGCTGGATCGTTTGCGCACATTTGTTTACGTTTTACAGAAACAAAACTTAAAACCACATGGCTAATTTGCATAAACTATAAGCTTTGAGAAAAAAAAAAAAAAACAGTTTGCTCCTTGTGCTGCTGATGCGGTTCAGCTTCTGTCGGACTAAAGGACACGACTCGGTGGAATATTTGTGTTCTTTCTGTGACAGAGGATGTGCTGATGATGGTGAGTCTGTTCTGTGCTTCTATCGCGTTGGAGATGGTTCATGTTAAACTTTACACAAACGCGAGGTTTAAATCCTCACCTCCTCGTGTTGTGGTGGTGAATTCCTTGGTGGTGCATAGACCTCGACGCAGATCTATAAATCAAAAACGATGGCGACAAGGCGACAGCGGCAGTTTACGTTGAGTCGACACAGAACTAAACTTCGCCCTTAAAATTGGACTTTAGGAGCACTGCAAAAAAATGCAGCTTTGACGCTCTCAAAATCATGTCTGAGATCATGATTTTTGGTCCAAAACAGTAGATCATTCAGCTCTACCCTGCACACTCCTGGCACTTGGCAATTGTACTTACCCATTGTAGATAGCCACGGTATCCAAAAGTGACACAAAATGGTTGTAGTGTGAAATACCGCTGTTGTTTATCATCAAAGTTTCGTGTACATGCTAATCGTTGTCTCAAGAGTGCAGTCAGTGTACGTCAGGGGTAAACCTAACCCCCTGTAACATATTTGAACCCATATCTGAACTTTAAACCATGTAGTTGATCCTGGAATAGTCCTGGAAAAGGCATGGCATTTTAGTATTTCTTTCACACAACTACAAGGTTCTGTTAAGTTCTCATTAAGCTATTATGTTATATTTCTGTATGTATGCACCTTTTGTTTAAAAGAGACAACAATAAATGCACTGACAGTATTTTGAATGTTAAAAAACTATAATCCCAAACCATAAGGTGAGTGGAAAGAGTTAACATTTCATATTTATCCCTAAAAGTCTGATCAGTTCTACACATGTAGGTGCTGTAAAGTCATGGAAAATGCAATTAAGGTCGTGAAAAATTGTGGGAACCCTGAATAAAGGATTTGTGACAGTGGAATCTGACTTTTGTCCACATTGGGTTTGGGGTCCCCATGATGTGAGTGTGTACTAGTGTTGTTATGATACTAAAATTTCAAACTCGATTTCAATATTGAGAGATAGGAACTCAATACCGATTCTGATACCACACTGATAATAACAAACACTTTCTTTAGACAATAGAATGTGATTTTCAGTATTTAAAGAATAGTACTTTCTTTTATTTTACCATTCAGTCTTAAATCTGTGTAATACTTCAGTGGTCCAGGTAGGTTCAGTAGTGGTCCATGGATGTATACTAGTTTATGTGCTCTTATACTTGTTCTGATACCTCCCTAATACTAGTTTTAGTGTTGTTTAGTATCAGATTTTTGATACTTTCGAAAACCCTGAGGTGTACATGAATTTCAGTTCCCACACAGTGATTAAAAAACCTGTACACACACACATCTACACACTTGCTGCTGTGTCTCTGATGGACGCTCTTCACTGCAGCAGCCTGATCAGTCTATTTTCTGTCCATTCATGACTCAAATAGCGCGTACGTCATTCACAAATTGGTTCTGAGAAACATGAATTAAGGTAGTGAAGAGGTGGGAAAAAAGGTTGTCTCTTCCAGCTCCAGGTTAATACTTTCATTGTGTCCGTGGGCACGACGTTTTACTCATGGTTTTCAGAATTAGATGACGTCATAGTCCCTGGTGGGGCCAAGAGGCAGATTTCCTCATCGATGACTTTGTATTTTCCTATCCAAAATTTCCCAATTTTTAAAATATTTTATTTTTAACACGATTAACACGCAACAGTGAACACGAAATAGAGAGAACAAAGTACAATTACAAATTACATTTAAATTTATACAATATTATGGCACACTATGTCCAGCGTATGAGTCCCATTTAGTCCAAAGTTTATCAAAGAGGTCCATTTTCAAATTAAATCCAAATGTTATTTTTTCAATTTTTCAAATTTCATGAATAATTTCTGACCAGTCTATATTTTATCTAGTTTTATTTTTTTGTAGTGGTCTTTTTTTCCTGGCACTAGAAGTATGTCCCAGAGATATCCATTTATTGTGTCCATGGCAGGGGTTTTGTAGCCAGGCTGGTGCCACCTAGTGCCTCCGATCAATTTTATTTCTCTCCAGCGACTAGATCAGGAATCGGAATACACTAGACGGTTTGCAAGAACCCCGTAAGTTGTAGATCGCGCTCCGGCCAATCAGAGAAAAGCTGTGAAGCCATGACGTTAAACTCAAGCTCGTGTCCGGGTCCCTTTTGTGGTACAGCACAACAGTAAACAAAGCGGTCGAGATTAGGGATGGGCATGATTAGTCAATTAATCGATAATTGATCATTAAGAATTTCATCGATTACGTTAATTTTAATCGACAAACCGAATGCAGGTTGCTGTGCGTAGCGTCACCAAACAGGGTCCGTACATGTGTCTCTCTGCACTCAGAAGGAGCGAGACACAAACAGTCGGACAGTCTGCAACGTGCCGAAGTGCAAATGCGTATTTAACGATGACTTGTACAAGAAATTCCCCGCTTTCCGTTCCGGTCGGGACAAGTGTGAGTCCATGTGCACAGTGAACAAAGCAGGAACATATGTTTCGGTGTCCAGTGGGAAAAGGTTTTACCAGGTGAGAGAAGCGCAATGTCTATGACGAGTCCCCACCACCTAACCTGTATTCCACTGAGTCATGTCTTTTAATCCCACAGAAGTTCACCACATCAGCGACACAAGAGCTGTAGTTTTATCTTCGCTTAGTTTATGCAAATTAGCGATGCGGTTTTAAGTTTTGTTTCTGTGAGAGTTGCGCAAAACTGAATTAAACTCATTATAATGTCAAACGGGCTGATGTGGCTCTAGAGTCGTTACGGTTTATATGTCGTAAAGTTGAATTTATTTATGCAGATTAGTAGTGCAGATAGTAATAATAATGATGATCATTTTAATATAAAAACGTTAATGATTAATCGATAATCGATCGTTAATTCTTCCGACGATCGATTAAGAAAATTTCCTCGAATGCCCATCCCTAGTCGAGATGGATGTAGATGAAGACAGACATTCTGCGTTGGCAACGATTCATGAGATCGAGGATTTAAAGCCGGAACAAAGAGAATATTTGGTGAATTTTGTCAAAACGTTATTGCCCTTCTTCCTTTGGGATTTGGTGCATTACATACGTCACGACCAAATAGCAGCGATTTGTTAAATTAAAAAAAAAAGTACCTGCCTACTGTCGAGCGAACGAATCCTAATGCTGTGAGGTCAGATGGTTTCCACAACGTGAAACCAGCTGATCAATCAGGCTAGAAGTTTTGAGGCCAAGGTACACCATTTTGAAGTCAAGTGGGATACTCATATTAACAAAAGCCAGTTTGTATTGCTTTGTTAATTTCTGTTCAATATTTACGGATCACATGACAATCCCAAAAGACATGGTAATGTTGGGCCTCTTGGCAGCTACGGTTTCTTGAACATCCTGTGTTTTTCTGGGAATAATGGGCACTTCGGTGTAGTGTTATAAAAAAAATGTGATATGTTTTTCCACTCAAATTCTTTCCAGACATGTGATTTTGTGGTCCTCCATTGGGATGTAAATATATTTTCCTCATTCATCATCTGTCAGAGCAGAATTACCTTCCCTTTCCCATTTATTTTTAATGTATTTAGTAGAATGTTTGTGCTTTTATATAATTTGGTTATTATTCCCCTTGAAAGTCTTGGTTTATACGACTTAATAAAAATTTCAATCAGAGGGTTATAGTGATCAGCGTTGCTTTGTTTAAAAACTAGCCACTTCTATTTGCGACTATACCCCTGAGCTCAATATATTACAATAAAAATCTGCATTTTAACTGCCCCTTCTGTATTAAATGTTATTGCCCTATAAAATTTTGTGATGTCTTGAATCGCGGCAATTAGCAGTGAATCAGTGGATTAAAAGGTCGGTGATTTCGGCCACTATGTCCTTGAGCAAGACACTGTCCACTGGTGGACAGAGGGACCAATGGCACAAACAGAACCAGCTGTGGCTGAAAAAGTACTTTTCTGACCCTGAGTGTGGAGTGAAAGTGATATAATGCTCTGAGTACCTTGAAATATGTTATATAAATCCATTATTCTGCCATACACTATTAAAGTCTGTTGTTTCTTTTTTCAGCCGGCGTCGAAATATATAGAAGACGATTTGAAAACAAGTGATACTCAACTCTCAAATGAAGACTCCTCACAAGTCAACGGTGGTATGTTTACATAATATAACTGGATTATATAGATCTGCAGCTCTATCTTGTTGCATTAGAGGCTAAAGTCTGTGTCTATACCGTGTGAACACTGTCACATGCGTGTGCAGTCATATCTCTGTGCAGTGCATGAAGCAGGGTCATTGATACTGTGTCTGGCGTTGTTGTAACTGTGCGTAGGCTTTGTGCCCATGGCCACTGAGAGCCGACTGGCTCCTGTACCTGGCCCTATTCCCCACAGTTATCCAGTCGACAGAGAACTACAACTCCCAGAAGCCTTCACTTCCACCGCCACTCACTTCACCCCCATCATTCTGACCAGCCAGGACGCAGCGGAGAAGAGTCCCAGTGTTGGAGATGAGCTGGAGGGGTAAGGAGATACAGTATGCATTAGTTAGTACATACTGTGTATTTATTTATAGCAGAAAAAAAAAATCGAGTTGTAATATAAGTATTTAGGCATTAAATACATTACTGACATATTTCTTAACCATTTAAAATTACTCTGAGAAAATGAAACTTTTCACCACCACCAGTCACTCACTTCAGGTTGGTGAAGTGTCTTGCCTATGGACTAGAGGTGTAATGGTGCATGTATTCGTGCCGAACTGTTTCGGTACTGGGCATTCGGTTCGGTGCGCCGCTGTGCATGAGTAGGTTCATGCAATTTCTGTTGACATTCTGCCACTACATGTGCAGCTACACGGAAGTCTCGGCTCTTTAATATTCATGAGGGAACTCATCTGTGATTGAGGTGGCACTTTTCGCCTTTCACCGGCATGGAATCCCACTTTCCTTATACCTGCATTATACCTGCGACCTCTGTCCTTAAGCGAAAGTGTATTTTCAACCGCTGGGAACATTGTAACTGCAGCAGATCTACACTTACTGCAGACAATGTGGACAAGTTGTTTTTTCTGGCCAAAAATATGAAGAGTAGAGAAGAGTAAAAGTTCATTCTGGAACTGCGCTTTACTTTTTGAAAAGTTTTGTTTATGGTTTACAAGGAATTTATTTTTTTAATAACATTTTACACATTTGTTGCTTCTTTGAGAATTTTTTTTTACTTATTAGTATTACAAAGCAGCACTTTGCATTTATTTTATTTTCCCGTTTGTATTATGTTAAAACAAATTGTTGGTTTAATAAACACACAAATAAACGACAAGCAAATCGTTTAGCGTTTTGTTCCCATACTGTACCGAAAATAAACTGAACCGCAAGTTCCTATGCACTGAACCTTGATTTTTGTGGACCATTACGCCCCTAGTAAGGACACAATAACAGTTTGCATTAGAGTTACTGCCTTCCAAATGCAGCAGCTGGTTCACAGTGGTCTCCCCTGCCGGTACTAACTAGCCCCAGTTCTGCTTTGCTTTTGAGATCAAATAAGATCAGGCTTTTTTAAAGGTTGTTTTATGTGTTTGTGTGGGAGTGAGAGGTCTAATAATTCACACTAAAAGCTCCCTAACCCTTTTCAACTTTGTGTTTTCTTCAAATAATTTTTCTAAGTATAGTGCAAATAAGAAGTAAACACAAAGTTGAATACTCAAAAATAGACCAAATAAATGTTCTAAATGTAAGGCTGTGACTCTCTTGTCTTCAGGTACATGGAGGGATTCATAGACAGCAGCGAGAACATTGAGGAAATCGGCCTAGACCCATCTTCCATCTCTGAAGATCCTCCTGTAGATCCTGCCTCTTGCCCTACTGCAGAAAAGCTCGACTGTCCAGCTAAAGATGCAACTCTTACTTCAACTGACCCACCCCCAAATGACGCAGCTCCGGCGACCTTTGACTCCACCCTCCCTGAAGTCTCTCATATCGAAGTCTCTCTACCTTCATCTTTAAACTCAAACCTCAATAACTGTGGTGTATTCAACAATTACCTCTTTCGACAAGATCCCAAAACTGGACAGCTTTTCCTGGTCCCCGTTCAAATCCGAGCTCCTGATTCTGTACCGGGTCTGGAAATAAACTTATCTCTGGTGCCTCCGTCTTTAAAGGGACTCTTAGCAAATTCACAAATCAATGATAGCAGTAGCTTCAATGCTCCTCCAGGTCTGAAAAACGGGCTAGACGCTTTAGATAACAGTTGTAGCTTTTTAATTGATAATAAAGGCGAGAATGGACAAGCTAAAAGACAGACTTCAGCCTGCGTGTCTCCAGAGGTCCACCCGGCTCTACAGGAGGTGATCGACCTGCTCAAAGGGGAGTTTACGCTCAACACCGGGTTGGACAACGGACACGAGGACATCGCAATGGGTAAGGACCAGGATCACAATATAAAAGAGAAAATTGCTATTGGTGGTTTTTAGATTCTAGAGCAGGGGTGCCCAGTAATGTCGATCTCGATCTACCAGTCGATCGCCAAGGTAGTGTTGGTAGATGTGTGTCATAGTACTCATCTCAGACTCGATCACATTATCTCTTGCTCAAGGTCTTACACTCGACAAGTGCGATCGTATTTCATTCTGGCTGCTTCTGTCGGCAATAAAGTTGTACCAGTGTGCAGGAACGAGGCATCTCACTGCAGCCTGTGTGCTCATTTGAAACTCGGGGATACTGTGCGGCACAAGACTCCCTCTTCAGTGCACGCTGATTAGAAGAGCAAGACAAAATGCAAAGCAAAAACTAATCAAAGGCTACGTTCAGACTGCAGGGCTTAATGCTCAATTCAGATTTTTTATTTTTTTTTTTTGTGAAATCCAATGTTTTTGCAAGGTCATTCGCATTTCCAATTAAATGCGACTCGTATGTGATCTCCAGTGTGAACATTAAACAGCCCAAAAGTGTCCCGCATGTGCACTGGAGGACACGATGACCTCTCGTTCCGGAGCCAGAACATGTACAACTTACTTGTTTTAAGGAGGAGATTGAGAAGGAGAAGGACGAGGTTTTTGGCCGTGGTGTTTTGTGGGGCAGTCCGTTGAAAGGAACGTGTGGATGTGGAGACACAACCAAGAGTGGTGGGATAGCGATGTACTTCCCTTCAGTGACACGGAGTTCATTAACAGTTTTCGTATGACAAGAAGAAGGTTTGTGTACATTTGTCGCTTGTTGATGAATGCGCTTTGGCCGTTCAGACTGAAGTCGCATGTCAAAAGATCAGATATGTATCGGTTTCAGGAGCACATATCCAAGTGGCCTGGGTCGCATTTGAAAAAATCAGATCAGTGTCGTTCAGACTCAATAAAAGACCAGATACAGGTCACATAGGGGCCAAAAAATCAGATTTGGGTCACTTCAGGCTGCAGTCTGAAGTGCCTAAACTTATGTTACAGTGTTGGCACAGAGGATGTCCACAACACAGAACAGGCAAACCGCGACACGTGGCTGAAGTTTGCCTAATAAAAGTGCATAAAAGTGCATCTGTATTTGTCACGATGTGCGTTTGGTTTGGTAAATGTGCAGAGGCTGTTAAATACCACTGCAAAACGAGTAAGAAAATGTAACTCCAGTTAGAAACTTGAAAAAACAGGTTTAAAAATTCTACCCACTTCATTTTTTTCACAGTTTTGTGGAAAGTGCCAGTGGAAGTTCTCTTAAAGTAGAGCTTCTCAAACTGTGGGTGAGGGTCCGAAAAAGGAGTGCAGAGTGTTTAAGTGCAGTACGCTTGACTTGGTCTTTTTATAAGTAGCTTGCATGCTGAAAAAGTGTGGGCACCCCTGTTCTAGAGTGTGATTATGGTTGTGTGGTATTTTCAGGAGTGGGCTCTCAAAGGCAGTGGTGGAAGGTAATGAAGTACAAAAGTAAAAGTACGACACTTAAAGGTGGTATGGAGGATTATTTTGTCAGTGAAAGTTCAAAATAGCATGGTGGAATGTTCAGCAATTGCCGTGTTGACAGTAGCAAACTTTGTACAAAAAGTTTAGATGGCCTGAAAACTCAAGAAAAACTACAAAATGAGTTTAAACAACACATTTTCGGGAACATTCAGTTAGGTGTTCAATTTAGGTGAGAAAAAAAAGGTGAGAGTGACTAAGTGGAAACCTGTTGGCTAATACTAGTTGCTGTGTGACTGTAATTTTATGTGTGGGACACTTGTTTAACAGCACAAATCAGTTGTTCTAACTAAACCAGCTCTTTCTGCTCAGAATGTGTTAAAATAAGACACTGAGCAGTGTCTGAGTTAGCTTCACACCTCCAGAGAGTGTAGCTGCAGGCCCGATGGCAGAAATTTGGGGACCTGGGACAAGAAGGTTTACACAGCCCCCCTCTAATATAAATTACTAGGAAGATATTACTATTATTCAGGGCCCCTACAACCTTGGGATCCCGGGCAACAGACCCATTTGTCATCCCTGTCTTCTGCCCTGTGTGGAAGAATCTTTGCTGTAATTGTAGTACAGTTGTTTTATGAAGGCTTTATTTTAGATTACGACCCCAGTAGGATTTTTAAATAAAGTCACTGTGAGGTTTTAGACCTATTTTATTTTTGAATTTCATTATTGGATTAAAGTTAATTTAGTTGTTTGTTTAGTTTTCCATAATGAAAATTCCAAACTTAAATTTTACACACAGAAAATCTCAAAACTATGGAAGCCCATTTCTGCCAGTAAATAAAAAAAAATAAAAGTCTCACAGAAAGTCATAATTATGAGTTTAAAAGTCATAATAACAAGTTTTGAACTCATAATTACAAGGTTTAAACTCATAACTATGAGTTTAAAAGTCATAATTATGAGTTTTAAAGTTGACTCTCAATCTGTCCTTGTCATGCAAGTACACGGTCATTTTCCTGGAGAAGCCGTCCTCCAGGTGTTCAGGACATTTCCTCATCAACTTGTGAATGTTGTAAAAAGACAAGAAAAAGAGAGATATCCACTAGGGATGGGCATGATTAGTCGATTAATCGATAATTGATCATTAAGAATTTCATCGATTACTGTAATTTTAATCGACAAACCGAATGTAGGTTGTTGAGCGTAACATGACCAAACAGGTCCGTACATGTGTCTCTCTGCATCAGAAGGAGCGAGACACAAACAGTCAGTCAGCCTGTTACGTACCGAAGCACAAATGCGTATTTAACGATGACTTGTACTAGGGCTGGACGATATGGATCAAAAAATATATCTCGATATATTTTGCTATATCTCGATATATGTTCCAGAAAAAATAACCCCCTAAAACTCTTCGCTTAGTTTATGCAAATTAGAGATGTTTTTAAGTTTCGTTTCTGTGAGAGTTGCGCAAAACTGAATTAAACTCATTATAATGTCAAACGGGCTGATGTGGCTCTAGAGTCGTTACGGTTTATATGTCGTAAAGTTGAATTTATTTATGCAGATTAGTAATGCAGATAGTAATAATAATGATGATTATTTTAATATAAAAACGTTAATGATTAATCGATAATCGATCGTTAATTCTTCCGACGATCGATTAAGAAAATTTCATCGAATGCCCATCCCTAATATCCACACAAATCCCACATGAATGAGTACGTGCAAAGTATCCATCTATGTTACTCTGTCCATGATGTGGTTTAATCCAAAAGGGGGATGAAGCAGCTTTGATCATCGATGAAAATACAGGCGCATAGCAAATAATTTAGGTACAGTGTGAAGTGAATTAGTAAAATAACTACACATTTTTACTTGTAGTGGGATCATACAGGGCTTCTAAATGGAAAATTGCCCTCGTGCTTGCATGGCGAGAGCAGGTTCAGAGTCAACTTCGAAAACTCCTAATTATGAGTTTACTGGCGGAAATGGGCTTTCATACAAAACAGATTTCAATACTGCCAAAATAATAAAAATGTACTCTTAAATATACTCTATACTATACTAATAGTAGGTTTATTAGTTGTGTTGTTGTGACAGTAGTAGTAGTATTCGTAGTATTCGTAGTAGTAGTAGTAGTCGTAGTCGTAGTAGTAGTAGTAGTATTCGTAGTAGTAGTAGTATTCGTAGTAGTAGTAGTATTCGTAGTAGTATTCGTAGTAGTATTCGTAGTAGTATTCGTAGTATTCGTAGTAGTAGTAGTAGTATATTCGTAGTAGTAGTAGTAGTATTCGTAGTAGTAGTAGTAGTATTCGTAGTAGTAGTAGTAGTAGTAGTAGTAGTAGTAGTAGTAGTAGTAGTAGTAGTAGTAGTAGTAGTAGTAGTAGTAGTAGTAGTAGTAGTAGTAGTAGTAGTAGTAGTAGTAGTAGTAGTAGTAGTAGTAGTAGTAGTAGTAGTAGTAGTAGTAGTAGTAGTAGTAGTAGTAGTAGTAGTAGTCGTAGTAGTAGTAGTATCGTAGTAGTAGTAGTAGTAGTAGTAGTAGTAGTAGTAGTAGTAGTAGTAGTAGTAGTAGTAGTAGTAGTAGTAGTAGTTCGTAGTAGTAGTAGTAGTAGTAGTAGTAGTAGTAGTAGTAGTAGTAGTAGTAGTAGTAGTAGTAGTAGTCGTAGTAGTAGTAGTAGTAGTAGTCGTAGTAGTAGTAGTAGTAGTCGTAGTAGTAGTAGTAGTAGTAGTAGTAGTAGTAGTCGTAGTAGTAGTAGTAGTAGTAGTAGTCGTAGTAGTAGTAGTAGTAGTAGTAGTAGTAGTAGTATAGTCGTAGTAGTAGTAGTAGTAGTAGTCGTAGTAGTAGTAGTAGTAGTCGTAGTAGTAGTAGTAGTAGTAGTAGTAGTAGTAGTAGTAGTAGTAGTAGTAGTAGTAGTAGTAGTAGTAGTAGTAGTAGTAGTCGTAGTAGTAGTAGTAGTAGTAGTCGTAGTAGTAGTAGTAGTAGTAGTAGTCGTAGTAGTAGTAGTAGTAGTAGTAGTTCGCAGTAGTAGTAGTAGTAGTATTCGTAGTAGTAGTAGTAGTAGTAGTCGTAGTAGTAGTAGTAGTAGTAGTAGTAGTAGTATTCGTAGTAGTATCGTAGTAGTAGTAGTAGTAGTAGTAGTTACGCAGTAGTAGTAGTAGTATTCGCAGTAGTAGTAGTAGTATTCGCAGTACCAGTCACAGACAACCATTTAAAATCCTCTGTGTTTCTGTGTCCCGAGGGGAGTACATCTTCTCTCTAAAGGAGCTGGAGTTGTCCGTGTTTGCCGACGTGGTGAGGCAGAGGTTCAGCGACCTGTACTGGGACGAGGATCTGCTGGGAGTCCTGCACTGTCTGGTCAACTACAGCTCAACCACCATGTGAGTAACACCGAGACTCACTCTAACTCATATTTATGGACTATTCTAAGATGTTACAGCGTCAGACGAACCATAGCCATCATATAACTAATAATAATACATAATAATAATACTTTTTGTATTATTAATTTGTATAGTGCTTTTCAGGACACTCAAAAGATGCTTTACAAAACTAATATTAAAACAGTGAAAAGAACAAAAGACAAATAAAACATTAAAAGAAAACCTCCATTTTAACCAGTGGATATTTATAGTGCTTACAGTCCTTAGTCACATTTACCATAATCAGTGTTGGGAGTATTGCGTTATAAACAAATTGCTGTAATACATTACTTTTTGCTATAACGCAGTAATGTGGCATTACAGGGAAAAAAATGTCATATTTTACTGGGTACAAATGTCAGTAACACACGTCACAATGCTTTTTTTTAACCTGGATTGAAGGTTTTTTGTTATTCTTTATATAAATTCACTAAAATCATGGCGATAACAGCGGCGGTAAAACACCATCGTTACGGTTCCGAATGCGCCCACGTAGACCGTCGGGTGACTGCAGGCGAAAGGACTGATGCAGAACTTCATGACGCACGGGATTAATCACAGCTGATGCCTGATCGCGCTTTGCGGACGCCCTGCTCCACGGGCCCGCGGTTCTCTCAGGGGAGGTCCTGGTTTCCAAGTCCTAGTCCAAGATTATTCCTGGTTTGGTCCTGGTTTGGTCCTGGTTTTTTAGTCCTGGTTCAGTCCTGGTTCAGCTCTGGTTCAGTCCTGGTTTAGACCTGGTTTAGTCCTGGATTAGTCCTGGTTTAGTCCTGCTTCAGTCCTGGTTCAGTCCTGGTTCAGCTCTGGTTTAGTCCTGGTTCAGCTCTGGTTTAGTCCTAGTTTAGTCCTGGTTCAGTCCTGGTTTAGTCCTGGTTCAGTCCTAGTTTAGTCCTGGTTTAGTCCTGGTTTAGTCCTGCTTCAGTCCTGGTTCAGTCCTGGTTCAGCTCTGGTTTAGTCCTGGTTCAGCTCTGGTTTAGTCCTAGTTTAGTCCTGGTTCAGCTCTGGTTTAGTCCTGGTTCAGTCCTGGTTCAGCTCTGGTTTAGTTCTGGTTCAGTCCTGGTTCAGCTCTGGTTCAGTCCTGGTTTAGTCCTGGTTCAGTCCTAGTTTAGTCCTGGTTCAGTCCTGGTTAATATTGTAATGTAACAAATTACTTTGAAATGACAGTAACAAGTAATAAATAACGCATTAGAGGTTTTTTACTTGCCCAACAGTGACCATAATACATCAGAAATTATGTGTATTGCAGGAATTCAGTCATATCCACTTTGTCTAGTAAAATAAAAAAAAAAAAAAAAAGCAACGAAATAAAAAAATAATAAAAGGGCATTCAAATATTTCTTTGTCAGCATATGAAACTCAGTTACATGTTATTATCTCAGGAAAGCTCTGAGGACAATTACACTGGTCATAACAGCAATTATGGGTTGTAAAAGGTCAAGTGGAAAACAATCATTTCACGATGACGCATGAAGCACTTAAGGCTGTAAAACAGAAATAACTCTGACCACACAGGCAGACTTCACTCCTCACACTCGGCCTGGCCTATAAGGAAAAAAATAATAATAATCAGTGTTTTTCTTCATATTGATTGATATTAATGTGATTCTTTTTCACTTTTCAACAGTAAAATAGAAAACATATATGCATTTCTGTGGGTTTAAAGCTTCCATCTGTAATTCAATTGGCTTCCCCTGTTGTATTCTCACATATCACCACTAGATGCTGTCTCTGTTACTGCTGTCTGATAGTGCCAGGAACCAGACCACAGAGGGTGAAAATCCTCTTCATAACTTGAGACGATCCAACCACATCTGCTTGTATCATTCTTGTATCATTCAGATCAAAATAAAACAAAATATAGCTTCATTCATCTGTGATAAGTAAGAGTTTGGTGCTTTGATTGTTGATTCTGGAAAAATCTGCGCCGTTTCTCAGTCCTCTGTGTTGTTTTTTTCCCGCTTTTTTACTTGTAAGCAATAGGGTTGGGCGATAATACAGTATTACGTTATCCCGCGGTATCAAAAAGTAGCAACGGTATCAGTTTCATTACAGAAATTTAAAAAAATCTGCAGTGCGTAAGGATCTAATATAATATTATAAATTATTGATACCTAAATTTGTTCACTCAGTGTAAATGAATGTGTGGTTGTACTTTCAGTTTAATGCTTTCATGATTTAAAACTAAATTAACTAAACTGCGTGGGGAGATGACTTTCGATTAGTTTTGTTCCATTGTCACGTGACGCTCATAAGGGAGACCAAGACAAGACGGCAAGTCCGGCCACAAGCAAGTTGGTCCCAAAAGAAATACTAGTACTTCTGCAATTTGGAAGCTTTTTGGCTTCAGGTGCAAATTTGTTTACATTTTACAGAAACAAAACTTACAACCACATCACTCATTTGCAGTGTTGGGAGTAATGTATTATAAAAGTAATGTATTACAGTCATGTGTTGATTTTTGCTGTAACGCAGTAATGTAAGGCATTACAGGGGGAAAAATTGTAATATTTTACTCGGTACAAATGTGAGTAACGCGCGTTACAATGCTTTTTTAACCTGGATTGAAGTGGTGGGTTTTTCTTCATAGAAATTCGCTAAAATCACCGTGAAATCAGCAGCGGTGAAACGCCGGAGACGCGGCCGGATAGACCTTCAGTTAACCACGGGTGAAAGGACCGACCCAGAACTCTACGCTGTTTAGACCTGGTTTAGACCTGGGTCACTTCTGGTTTAGACCTGGTTTAGACCTGGGTCACTTCTGGTTTAGACCTGGTTTAGACCTGGGTCACTTCTGGTTTAGACCTGGTTTAGACCTGGGTCACTTCTGGTTTAGACCTGGTTTACAGTCGTCCCTCGCTCTAACGCGATTCACTTTTCGCGGTCTCGCTGTTTCGCTGATTTTTAGAATTTTTTTTTTGTGCAATTTTGCATGCCTTTTGTTTTTAGTGTATGAACACGTATTGCGTTCCTCCCGCTGTGTCCTGATCGGCTGAGGGACTCCTGTCTCCTCTACAGTACAGAATGTGTTCAGCTGCCAAATTTAAATAAATGTTCAATCTCTAGCAGTGTGATTGTGATTGTGAGTGCTGTATGTCTGCAAGTTTTCTCTCCGACAAAACCCACAACGTCGACAAAATGTTCTGCACCGACAAAGTCTCCTGCGCTCACACCCAAAAGACAGAGGACGATGCAAACCATCGCACAAAAAGTTGGACTTCTGGACACGTTGAAGGAAGGTAGAAGTTACGCGCTGTAGCAGAGTTTTGCACCGGGTCTTGTACCCGCAAATAGTTGCTGAAATCAGGACCGTGAGCCCGAGCAGCAGGGTCCATAAAGAGCGATCAGGCGACAGCCGCTCTTACCTCCATGAGGTGCGGAGCAAAGCCGGTCCTTTCTCCTGCGTCACCTTCGAGCCCATCCTGACAGTGAGTCCTGTTTTAGTCCTAGTTCAGTTCTGGTTTAGTCCTCCTCTTCAGTCCTGGAATCAGTCTGAGGTTAGTCCTGTTATAGTCCTGGTTTAGTCCTGGTTCAGCTCTGGTTTAGTCCTGGTTTAGACCTTGTTTAGTCCTGGTTCAGTCCATATACGGCTCAAAAGTTCAGCTTTTTCGCAGTTATTTTGGTGAGAGTAACTTAAAGTAATGCAATAGTAATGTAATGCCTTACATTTTAAATGCAGTAATATTGTAATGCAACGAATTACTTTGAAATGACAGTAATAAGTAATAAATAACGCATTACAGTTTTAAAGTAACTTGCCCAACAGTGCTCATTTGTATAAACTATAAAGCGCAGATAAAAAGTAGTTTACTAAAGTCGTACTAAAACATTTTGGTGACATGGTAATACTGTATTCCCCCGTAAAATCCTGAGAAGGTTTAACGGTATCAAAATTTGGATACTACCCAACTCCAATAAGCATCATGTTTGTTTTTGACGTGAACGGACCATCTCTCTGATTGGTCAATCTGCTTGTCAATCTGAAATCGGGGAGACCATATATGGCTCTAGATCCACTCGTCTTTGTAAAGTGTTGTCAAAGCGTGTGATTGTGGCTGGTCAGGTCATTGAGTTACTGCATTTCATCAGTGCCATTTAACATTAAAAATAGCCACATTTATTCCTCTGAATTCTGCTCCAAACCACATTTTAAGACCGAGGAAGACAGAGAATTAGCTGTAGACCTCGCTGTTACAACAACCCAAGATGATCGTTAGAAATCACCAAATCTCTATGTACTTATCCATCTATTTATCAATCTGTCTCAATTCAGATTTGATTAGCTGCCAATACTTATGCCACATGCAGCTCCTCTTACCTTTCCAGCACTTCACAGGTTAAATTTTGTGATTAAAAAAAGCATTATTGCCATTTAAAAGTGCAGTGATGACATCGAATATTATGAGAATTACATAAGAGAAGAACTGAAGCATGACAAATCAAAATAAGATGTTTGTGCCACTTGCGCAGATGGCACCAGCAGTGGGTGTAATATGATGTAATGTTCTCATGGCGCTACCAACATGCACTGCTGTTTCAGGAATAGTGCCGCCGCATGAACTACTCCTACAGCTTTAAACTCAACGTGGAAAATATTAAAGCGTAAAGATGTAAGTCTACTGTCTGACATGCCATTTACCAGACTATTTACAGATGTTTTTGTACAAATAGTAAAAAAAAAACATTAGACATTATGAGTACTTAAGTAATAAAATTGAAGAGATGTAAGAGGGTAAGAACAAAACAACATCAACATCATTCGTTTTTCAATATAAAACCAAAAATAAGAAAATGAAAAAGCAACTGTTTTCTTCATTATTTATCTCCAAAATAAAAAAAATTAAAAAAAACAGATAATGATTCGTTTTTTCAGTTTTCGATTTTGTGTTTAAATGAAGAATGGAAAAAACAGATAACGACCATTTCCCATTTACGTGACTTCCGTGACTGCGATTCCAGACTTTTGCACTGCATACGGACTGAACCAGGACTGATCCAGGTCCGGGACCACACGGGACCAGAGCTCTGATCACCTCTGGTCCCGGTCTGGTCTCAGTCTCAGTCTGGTCTCAGTCTCGGTTTGGTCCCGGTTTCAGTTCTGATCTCAATCTCGGTCTGGTCCCGGTCTGGTCTCGGTCTGGTCTCGGTCTCAGTCTCGCTCTAGTCTCGGTCTGGTCCCGGTCTCAGTCCCGCTCTGGTCCTGGTCTGGTCTCGGACCTGGATCGGTCCTGGTTCAGTCATGGAAGTCACGTAAGTCACGTAAACGGGAAACGGCTGTTATCCGTTTTTTCCATTATTCATTTAAACACAAAATCGAAAACTGAAAAAAACAAATTATTATCCATTTTTTAATTTTGGTTTTGGAGACAAATAATGAAGAAAACAGTTTTTTTTTTTGTTTGTTTTCTTATTTTTGGTTTTATATTGAAAAACGAATGAACGAATGATACACAAATTTATTTCAAATAATATTAGCAGTTACACAATGAATCTCAACATGCTCTTGCCAATGATTAAAAAAGAAAAACGAAATCATTAGAAATATAAAAGATTGACTCATCATTGGCTCATTGCAGCCCTTATGATTCATAAATGTCAGCTAAATCTTGGTTGATCTGATTATGAAGTCTGCATAATACATTTATTCACAATCTAATAAGGTGCTTTGGTGCAAACATTAGCAAAATCCAAAATGACATTACAGCTCTACAATGTCAGTGCTGTAATAGAAAAATCTGGAATGGCTCCCAATGAAATTAGTCAGAAGAGAAGGACTCTCCACAGACTTTTAGCCAGTCACACTAGACAACAAGCTGAACAGCAAAATACTACCATAGTAAAACAATGTCATTTTGTATTTATTTTTTTTTATTTTTTACAATTCTCTTTAGTGAATTTTTCAACAAATCAAGCGTATATATCGATTATACAGCATAACATAGATAATAAAACAAAAGCTAACAAAACCAGACAAACAAAAAGGAGAACAGTGAACAACAAGAGGATTTTTCATAACATCTTTTTCAGCTCAGTTTACACATTTGTGGAGTTGTAGAAATCTATAAATGGTTGCCAAGTAGATAAAAATATTCTCAGATTTTCCCTTGAGTAAGTATTTTTTTGTAACGTCTTTAATTAAGATCAAATCAGATGGGGGTGCTCTTTGTTACCAGTTTAACAAGATTAATCTACGTGCTAAAAGCGTCACAAAACATAAAATACTGATCTGAGCGTTTGATCGTTCACCAGCTGCCGACTTCACTCCAAATAGAGAAAGTATTGGATCTGGCTTTAGTGATTTTTTTTTAAGAATTTTGGACAAAATATCTAATATGCTTTTCAGTATAATGTTATGGTTGAAAAACAATGTCATTTTTGGCCTAATAAATGAGTAGCATGAGACATTAACTTTTTATGGACTAGTTGATTTTAAACAGTTTGGCATAGTCCAAAGTTTTCCTCATTTACCTTATCGGGTACATGCCCTTTGATTAAATGTTTAAAGCGACAGTTTGGAATTTTGGACATAGGACCTCATTTCCTGTTGAGCCAGAGTGTTGGAGACGTGTGGAGACACTTTTAAAAATATTCCATCCAGTTCTTGTATTTGCAGAGGTCACTGGGGCTAGACTAGTGCATGTCAATGGCCATAGTTATCCTGCAACAAACAGAACTAAACCAGTGTTTAAACCAGGACTAAACCAGAACTGAACCAGGACTAAACCAGGACTAAACCAGGACTAAACCAGGTCTAAACTAAACCAGGTCTAACCAGGACTAAACCAGGACTAAACCAGGTCTAAACTAAACCAGAACTGAACCAGGACTGAGTGTCGGGACGGGTCCAGAGGTGCGCCCGTGTAGACCGTTGGGTGACCGCAGGCGAAAGGACCGGCGTAGGGCTTCATGCCCCACAAGGCAAAGTGCAGCCCAGTCGAGGTTTGCAAGCACCATGCTACACAAGCTCGGGGTTCACTCTCAAGTCCAAGAGTAGTCCTGGTTTAGTCCTGGTTTAGAGCTAGTTGAGTCTTGTTTTAGTCCTGGTTCAGTCCTGGTTCAGTCCTGGTTTAGACCTGGTTTAGACCTGGTTTAGACCTGGTTCAGACCTGGTTCAGTCCTGGTTTAGACCTGGTTTAGAGCTAGTTTAGTCCTGTTTTAATGCTGGTTCGGTCCTGGTTTAGTCCTCCTTGTGTAGTCCTGATTCAGTCCTGGTTCAGTCCTTGTTCAGTCTAGGTTCAGTTCGGGTTTAGTCCTGGTTCAGTTCGGGTTTAGTCCTCCTGGTTCAGTCCTGATTCGATCCTGGTTCAGTCCTGATTTAGACCTGGTTTAGACCTGGTTTAGAGCTAGTTTAATCTTGGTTCAGTCCTGGTTCAGTCCTTGTTTAGTCCTGGTTCAGTCCTGGTTCAGTCCTTGTTTAGTCCTGGTTCAGTCCTTGTTTAGTCCTGGTTCAGTCCTTGTTTAGTCCTGGTTCAGTCCTGGTTTAGTCCTGGTTTAGATCTGGTTTAGACCTGGTTCAGTCCTGTTTTAGTCCTGGTTCAGTCCTGCTTTAGACCTGGTTTAGACCTGGTTCAGTCCTGGTTCAATCCTGGTTTAGACCTGGTTTAGAGCTAGTTTAATCCTGGTTCAGTCCTGGTTTAGTCCTGGTTCAGTCCTCTTGATTCAGTCCTGGTTCAGTCCTGGTTCAGTCCTGGTTCAGTCCTGGTTTAGTCCTGGTTCAGTCCTCTTGATTCAGTCCTGGTTCAGTCCTTGTTCAGTCTAGGTTCAGTTCGGGTTTAGTCCTGGTTCAGTTCGGGTTTAGTCCTCCTGGTTCAGTCCTGATTCGATCCTGGTTCAGTCCTGATTTAGACCTGGTTTAGACCTGGTTTAGAGCTAGTTTAATCTTGGTTCAGTCCTGGTTCAGTCCTTGTTTAGTCCTGGTTCAGTCCTTGTTTAGTCCTGGTTCAGTCCTTGTTTAGTCCTGGTTCAGTCCTGGTTTAGTCCTGGTTTAGATCTGGTTTAGACCTGGTTCAGTCCTGTTTTAGTCCTGGTTCAGTCCTGGTTTAGACCTGGTTTAGACCTGGTTTAGACCTGGTTCAGTCCTGGTTCAATCCTGGTTTAGACCTGGTTTAGAGCTAGTTTAATCCTGGTTCAGTCCTGGTTCAGTCCTGGTTCAGTCCTGGGCCCATGTGTTGTTGCCTATGATTTATATTTTGTAGATTACTATGAATTAATAACATCAATGACGTCACAAATCCTGCACCCTCACTTAAATAATCCCCACTACACCTCTGCCTGTGCCTTTTCTTTATACGCCTGTCAATACAAACTCATTGAACAACCACAAATTAATTAGCAATTCTCATTTACTTTCAGTGTTTGCCTTAAGAACCTCTCCTCCTCCTCCTCCACTTCTGCATCTGAATCAGCTCGGACACAATACGCTTACTTCTAACTTCCCTCATCAGGTCTCTGTCTCTATGGTTACCTCCGTACGCTGTGCATCAGTGTTGAAGATCGTCTTTTGTTACCGTAAAACACAAGTGGCCCGTGGCGAGGCTCGAGAGAGGCTCCGCTACTCACACCTCGGCTTTCATTTGAATAGCTCACACATACAGTACGCACAGGTCCGTCTGCGGTCGTGTTTCATCCACGCGTTGGGCTTCGGGCGATATGTGGAAAAAGCCTTCAACCTGCACCAGCGGAGAGACATGACCGGGTTTTAAAAGGGATGAGCTGCTCTGCCGGGCACTGGAAGTAGCTTTGTGGAGTACTGGTGTATTTGGATATACGTCTATACAGTGATTAAACTCATGCGTGTGTTGGAGTAGTGTTTGACTTACAGGCGTTAAGGCGTGAACTGATCAGGTAAACTGCTTTTGTTTTAAATGTTAGGTTTAAATATTCTTGCAATGGTATATAAACAGTATCATATGAGATCTTTGCTAAATCTTTGTGTATGTTGTGTTGTATATTTTGTCTAATGGAGCTTTCTGTTGTACTCGGGACCCGACCTCCACCTCGAGAAAGTGTCAATCAAATCTGGGTTTCGAAACACAAACTCAGGTTTGTTTGGTGAAGTCCAAGTCGGTTGGACATTAAACTTTCTTGGGCAACCATAACAAGCAGCTCTGCAACAAGATCATGGAGAGAGGTTCCCGGGCGTCTCATGTGCTGTCCACTGCTGATGAAAGGACGAATGAAATGCAGAGGAGCCGGCATCTCAAAAGTTTCATTGTCTCTCATCATTGTATGAGGTGGGCAGTAGTGGTGGTGGTGGTGGTGGTGGAGGTGGGCAGTAGTGGTGGTGGTGGTGGTGGTGGACATCGCAGCACCAAGCGATGTTAATATCAGGAAAAAGGAACACGAGAAACTAGAGAAACACCAGGGGCTCAAAGCGGCGCCTGGAAAGTGAAGGTATCAGTGGTGCCTGTGGTGATCGGACACTCGGGGCTGTAACCCCCAAACTGGAAGAGTGGCTACTGACTTTCAATAGAATGCGACATTAGCTCTAAAAATATAAATTAAAAAACGGGACACTGTAAGTGAATGGGGAAAAAAAAAATTTGAATTTAGAGAGATCAATTTGAAAGTTCTCATGTTGTTTACTCACATAAATGTAAGCATTTGTGTGATATTGGTCACACATGAGAATGTCTTACTTTTTCTGAGATTTTGAGACCGGTTTTCAACCTGTAACATCCAGTGTGCACCGGTTATGTGTGTGTCAACTTGTGTGATGATTGGGTGAATATTTTACCCCGCAGATGGTTCAGAAAGTGCAGAAATTGCCAAATCCTTTATAATGGCGTGACTTTTCAATTGACCCATGTGACCTCAAATGACCTCGGATTGTCACCAAACTTTTTTTGCAGCATCGGGCACGAGGGCTTGACCCATGTACTAAATTTGGTGACAGTCGATCCATAAATAGCAGAATTATCGCAGGTGGACACACACACACACACAGGGTGAATACAAAACCTGGTCAACCCTTCGGGGACCAGGTAATTATTGCAACTTGGAATTAGATAATCCTTCGGTGAGTTTTGTTTAGTAGACGACTGGAAAATACTTTAATGGGTGCTCCTTGTTTCCCAATGAGGAGAAAATGCATTTGATTTGAGTTGATTAAATTAAATATTAAATCTCCTTTGGTACGGGCTGGAAATGATATTGTTTTTCCACATGAAAGTTTGCATGCTAAGAGACCAAACTCACCAAAAAACACAACACTCCCCTTAACTTGTGTCACTAAGATGAGTAATAGTTTTCCTATGGGACCAAATCAGTGTTTTTAATTTTTACCTTCAGTCACTGCACTGTGTAAAGTTTTATCTGTCTTGAGAAGTCTTTCAAAACCAATTTATGATGTGAAGTTTAGTAGATGAATAAATGTGAACTTTATAACTGAATATAGCGTGTTTGCTCTAGTACTACTTCTACTTTTTATTCTGTGCGTTTTTGGAAGGAAATCGGCGATGCAAAAGTGTCACAAAAGTGGACATACGGAAGTTTTTGAAGCGTATTTAACTTTTCCACTCCACTTTTTCACGTTTTTAAGCTCCAAAACGCCGTCACCGTCTAAACGAAAGCCTCTTCCGATAAAATATTTTGTCGTTTTTACCTGCAAGTGTTCTCGTGTAAACAGGCCTTTACAGTGAGCGTGCTCGCCTGTCCACAGATCTGACTGGCGACCTGGCCTGCTGGCATCACCTGCTTCTCCTTGGTTTAATAACTATAAAACATTTCAGGCATTTTCACTATTTTGTCCGTCCAAAATAAATCCTATGATGGAATACAGTGAGTTTGAAAATGAAAACCTCACAACCTCGTCCTGGTCTGGTCCCGGTCTCAGTCCTAGTCTCAATTACGGTCTGGTCCTGGTCTGATCCCGGTCTCAGTCCCGGTCTTAGTCCGGTCTTAGTCCCAGTCTCAATCACGGTCTGGTCGCGGTCTTCAGTCCCGGTCTGGTCCTGATCTCGGTCCCGGTCTCAGTCCTGGTCTCAGTCCCGGTCTCAGTCCCGGTCTCAGTCCCGGTCTCAGTCCCGGTCTCAGTCCCGGTCTTAGTCCCGGTCTCAATCACTGTCTGGTCGTGGTCTCAGTCCCGGTCTGGTCCCGGTTTTAGTCCTGGTCTCAGTCACTGTCTGGTCTTGGTCCGATCTTGGTCCTGGTCTCGGTCCCGGTCTCGGTCCCGGTCTCGGTCCCGGTCTTAGTCCCGGTCTCAATCACTGTCTGGTCGCGGTCTCAGTCCCGGTCTGGTCCCGGTTTTAGTCCTGGTCTCAGTCACTGTCTGGTCTTGGTCCCGGTCTCGGTCCCGGTCTCGGTCCCGGTCTCGGTCCCGGTCTCGGTCCCGGTCCCGGTCTCGGTCCCGGTCCGTCTCGGTCCGGTCCCCTAGTCTCAGACCAGTTTTAGTCCTGGTTCAGTCTGGCATCACAGTTTAAGTCATGGAAATGAAAATATGTTTTTTTTTTGTGTTTTTTTCCATTACTCATTTAAACACAAAATCGAAAACAAAACAAAAAACCCTAATTGTTATCTGTTGTTTTTTTTTGTTTGTTTTTTTTGTTTTGTTTTCAGTTTTAGAGTCAAATAATGAAGAAAATAGTTGTTTTTTCTTTTTCTTATTTTTGGTTTTATATTGAAAATCAAATGAAGGAATGATGCACAGATTGTGGTGGATCGATTCTTCTGTTTTACGCTTTTCAACTACCAACAGTTTTCACTAATTACACATCCATGGGTTTCAGAGTCATGAAGATTTAGCAGCTTTGCCACAGCAATTAACACATCAAACCAAATTAATGTTTTTAATTTGAAATCTACTTAAAATGTTGCCTATAAACAGAAAGCTCAAGAAAGGGAGTAATATAACACACACTGTAATCGTTTTTGTAATTGTATTTTGTAACAGATATTGCCTTGGTCCAGAAGAATTCACAGGATTAATAATATTTTCTGTATTCTCGTCTTTAATATGACCACCTTTGAGCACGTTGATGGTTCTGTGTCTCCTCCACAGCCCGTACCGGAGCAGCAATGAGCAGGCGGCTTCAAAGGCAGTGAAAAGAGCGTCCCGTATTGAAGCAGCTCCCCCTGGTGGCTGGAGAGAGGAGCGCAGAGAGCTGTGCCTGGATCTCAATGGAAACATCCACACCGCGGCTGAAACCGACGCACGGGACACATGGGACCAGGCTGAGCTCCGGACCGGTCATGGAGAAGAAAACCAAACGGAAGACTGTGAACTAGGAGCAGAGCAGAGGCAGAGAGGCATTTTTCAAGGTAAAAATTAATCACTATACTTCTAATATACTTCTAATTTAGGATATTTTCAAACAACAGCGAGCTTTAAGCCATGTCAGAATGATGTTACCTCCTCAAAAACAGACCTGGAGTTGTGTTTTGTTTTATTCACACATGTTTGAGCAATAATTTATTAGTCTGTCTACATCTCCGAAGCGTAAAATCCTCTTTTCCACTTTCTGACCGAGGTGGGACTAAGTTGTTGTTTTGCAAGTCTCAAGTAAGTCTCATGTCTTTGACCTCAAGTCCAAGTCAAGTCCAAGTGGTCTGCTTTGAGCTTCAAGTCATTTCAAGTTTTTAAACCAAAGCTTAGATAAATTGTACTTAAAAAAGTCATGGTATATTTATATATGAGTGTTTATATATTATATTATATTATATTATAGTTGTAGAAATGCAATTTTTTCTTTTTTTTAATGTCTTAACAAGATCTTGGTGTGAATCATTACGGTCAAAATAGAAAGAATTCAGATTTAAAAGTGCAGAATATGTGAAATGGAAGGATCGTGTTGTATTGTACTGTATATTACTGTAGTACATTTGAGGATACCACATTGCAGTACTTCAGTTACATCCAAAGTTACACATGTAAAAGTGGGAGGGACATGTTCTAGTTTGTTCATGTAAAATTCAGCACATTCATCAGCTGTTAAGGGAAAAGTATTTTCTAAAAGCATATATTTGTTTAGGAGAAGCGTCAAGTCTTCTCAAGTCACAGGCCTCAAGTCCAAGTCAAGTCCCAAGTCATTGACCTTCAAGTGCAAGTCGAGTCCCAAGTCTTAATCCATTTTCTTAAGTCAAGTCTCAAGTCCTAAAAACAGTGACTCAAGTCTGACTCGAGTCCAAGTCACGACTTGCAAGTCCCCACCTCTGCCTTGTGACGTCACTAAGCGAGAGTTTTCAGCTGTTTTTACCTTTGTTTAGTGAAGGTGAGCAATTCTACGGCTGAAATTATCCAAAATGATTCTAGTGAAGGTGTACTGAATTTAAAAACACAGTGGAGCCCTTCCTGTATTACCACATGTCATGAAAAGGTGACGTGGTTTTTGTTTGGGAGATTGTGTGAATGAAACCAAACACAACTACTGGTCTGTTTTTGATAAGGAAACAACATTATAAAATAGTATAATCTATAAAATAGATTTAAAAATAACAGTATTAGAGTATTTGTTCTGGTTGTCATAGAGGGTGGGAAGTCAAATTTGGAAGGAGTTTAGCTGGAAGGTCAAATAAAAATTCTTCAGAACCGCGTTGAAAACTTTTATTTTGAAATGTAGTCTTAGTGACAAGTGTTGGAGGAATTATGGACTTGTGGGCGACCAAACTCACATATTTTGGGACTGCCCCAGTATACAACATTTCTGGGTTGATGTTAAAGATGTTTTACAAAATATATTGACAATGGACCTGTTGATGGATCTTTTTGCTTGATACATTTCCTGATGGTCTCTCTCATGATCAGTGCTTTCTGTTGCATCCTCTTCTGTTGTCTGTAAGAAAAATGATCCCGATCTACTGGCTGAAACCTGAAACACAGACCATTGATCAGTGGATATCAAAAATCAGACAAGTTTAATATAAATATATAAAATAATATATAATATAAAATAAAATATATAAATTGTGTGAAGGCCCGGCCTCAGGACACTGTTGATGTGACTTGTTTGGGGCAATAATAGTAAAAAAAAAAAAAAAATAATAAAAAAAAAATAAAAAAAAATAATAATAATAATAATAATAATAATAATAATAATAATAATAATAATAATAATAATAATAATAATAAGAGAGTGACCTAAAAATTAAGAAAGGAAAAAAAAAAAAAAAAAAACAAGGAACAAGGATCAAGATTTAAGGTTAATCTAATCTAAAATAAGATTCGGGTACTTCAAAATTCTAAACCTCAAAATGTTTAAAAACTACTTTCATATTGCAGTAATTCAATGTCATTACATTATTTCTCAAATTTTGCAAATTTTCAGTTTCTTCAAAGATAATCTCCTTGTTTATTGTACAGTAAACACTATTATTAGTACTACTACTTCACTACAAATGTGCATACTTTTACTGTGGCGCTGTTTATGCTGCATGTTCCTCAGTATCAGACGTAGAATCTGCCCCACCACAGGCTTCAGACTGTGATAAACAGGAATCTATTGTGTAGCACAGAGACTATATAAAGCACATGGCATGTTCAGTCTTCCCTATAGCAGAGATGATTAAAGGCACATGTGAATACTGATGTGAATACTGATAAGAACATGACATTTTACAGTGGAGGCTCTTTTCAGCAAAAAGTACCATCAGGATCACTATTTTCATGATACTGATGAATGAAAGTCTGGTTTAAAGTTACAATAAAGTCTCTATTTTTGTGCATTTGTCCATTACAGGAATATTATCTGTCAATGTTTATGTAAAATCCCACAGTCGTCCAGGTAGAATCTTTCAGTTTTTTGGCTGAAGAGGAGCTGCAAAACCAAAAAAAAACAACCAAAAAAAAAAAATCGTCTAGTTGAATCTGTGTATCATTCATTCATTCCTTTTCAATATAAAACCAAAAATAAGAAAATGAAAAAAACAACAGTTTTCTTCATTATTTGTCTCCTAAACCAAAATGAAAAAAATGGATAATGATTTGTTTTTTTTCAGTTTTCGATTTTGTGTTTAAATGAAGAATGGAAAACACAAATAAGGGACGTTTCTCGTTTACGTGACTTACGTGACTGTGATGCTGGTCTTTTGCATTGCATACGGACCGAACCAGGACTGATCCAGGTCCGGGACCAGACTGGAACCAGACGGGCCTGGTCCCGGCCTGTTCTCAGTCTCAGTCCTGGTCTGGTCCCAGTCTGGTCCTGGTCTGGTCTCGGTCTCAGTCCCGGTCTGGTCCCGGTCTGTTCTCAGTCTCAGTCCCGATCAGTCTCAGTCTCCGGTCTCTCTGGTCCCGGTCTGGTCCCGGTCTGGTCTCGGTCTCAGTCTCAGTCCCGGTCTGGTCCCGGTCTGGTCCCGGTCTGGTCTCGGTCTCAGTCTCAGTCTCAGGTCTGGTCCCGGTCCTCTGTCTCTCCCGGTCTGGTCCCAGTCTCAGTCTCAGGTCTCAGTCTCAGTCTCTGGTCTGGTCTCCGGAGTCCTGGTTCAGTCTCGTCTCGTGCAGCGTCAAAAGTCGGCATCACAGTCACGGAAGTCACATAAACGGGAAACGGACGTTATCCATTTTTTCCATTCTTCATTTAAACACAAAATTGAAAACTGAAAAAACAAATCATTATCTGTTTTTTTCATTTTGGTTTTGGAGACAAATAATGAAGAAAACTGTTGTTTTTTCATTTTCTTATTTTTGGTTTTATATTGAAAAACGAATGAACGAATGATACACGGATTTATTTGAACCAACTGAATTTCTCCTTCGCCATCTGTCAGTGTAATTAAGTTTTTTTCCACATGACCCTTTTGGAAAATGAATGGTTAGTGGTCATTCAAGTGTAATGTTGTGGAAATATTTCGATGAGAACAAAATTAGAGGTCTCGAGTCAAACAGTTGTCTTGAAAGTCAAACAGTTGTTAAGTTTTTATTTCGAGTTTGTGCCAAGAGTAAAACAATAATCATATACATATTACATACATCTTAAACAAAAAAAAAGCACATTTCTCAAAAAGGAGAGGGAAGAAGAAAATAAAAAACCTTGTATTAACCCACCCCTGTTCATAGTTCATAGTTTGTGCTGTACATTGATGACAAAACTTTACTTTTGCTTTACCCAGTTTCTTTCTTTTTTTTGTATTGTGCTGTATTATGGTTGTACAAACTAATAATAGTGATAAAGAAGGCCCAGAAGTTTATCGTTTATGATCGTATCAAATTAATAATTGTCGCTGTGTGGTTTATTCTCCTGCAAGAGAAAGAGCAAGTAGAGACGAGACTAGATCAGGTAGAAGAAGGAGAGAAAGAGGGAGTATAAAAAGTCCCACACTTGGTTTTATTCAGGCAGTGCAAAGGTATGTACACAGGTCATCATGACACAAATAATGAGGGGAGGACTGGACAGTGAGGGGATGCACCTGAGAGAGGAATGTCAGTGTTTGGAAAAGTGGAAAAGTACTGAAGACTGAAACTGGGGCCTGATAATTATAGGATATGTTAAAATATATTTTGCTACTACAGTATTGTTTCTAGAAATATATTATAAGTACAGTTTTGTAATATGTTATTTTCTACTATTTGATATCCAAGCTGGTGCAACCTCGTGCCTCCGCTCAATTTAATTTCTCTCCAGCGACCAGGTCAGGAATCAAAATACACTAGACGGTTTGCAAGAATCCCCGGAAGTTGTAGATCACACACCGGCCAATCAGAGAACAGCTGTGAAGCCATGACGTCAAAGTCAAGCGTCTGTCTGGGTCCCTTTTGTCGAACAGCACAACAGGAAACTAGAAAAGCACTCAGAGAGCGCAGACCTCCGCCAAGGACTACCCCCATTTTTTATATAAATTGCGATAAAATCAATCTTCTGGATCAGATCCGGATCAGCCTTTGGAATATGAAAGAGGATCCCATTGTCCATCCCTGAGTCAAATTTCATGGGGTTTGGTCAATAATTAACCGAGATATTGAGAAACAAAATTTTTGGCCCCATTTACCACAATGTTAACTAAAATTTCAAAGTGATCCAGAATCCAGGATTTCTTCCGGATCACCCCCAAAATGAAATCAGTTCTTCCTCTTCACATTTCCAACAAATCCTGAAAATTTCATCAAAATCGGTCCATAACTTTTTGAGTTATGTTGCTAAAGACAAACAAACAAACAAACAGACAAACAAACAAACAAACAGACAAACAGACAAACGCCGGCAAAAACATAACCTCCTTGGCGGAGGTAATTATGTACAAAACTGGTTCAAACTGGTCTTCTCTCACAAGAGTTTGAAGTGGTGAATGGGAGGAGCCACATTAACACTAAAAGAAGTTGAACTAGAAAAGCACTGAGAGAGCGCAGACCTCTGCCAAGGACTACCCCCATTTTTTATATAAATTGCGATAAAATCAGTCTTCTGGATCAGATCCGGATCAGCCTTCGAAATATGAAAGAGGATCCCATTGTCCATCCCTGAGTCAAATTTCATGGGGTTTGGTCAATAATTAACCGAGATATTGAGAAACAAAATTTTTGTTGCTAATTTTTTGTTGACAACAGACAAACAAACAAACAAACAGACAAACGCCGGCAAAAACATAACCTTCTTGGCGGAGGTAGTAAAGCGTCGAGATGGATGTAGACGAAGACAGACATTCTGTTTTGGCAACGATTCCCGAGATCGAAGATTTAAAGCCGAAACAAAGAGAACGTTTGGTGAATTTTATCAAGGGGAAAAGCCGTTCTTGCCCTTCTTACTACGGGATTTGGTGCATTACATACGTCACAAACAAATAGCAACGATTGGTTAAATAAAAAAAGTATCTGCCTACCATCGAGCGAACAAATCCTAATGCTGGTGGGTGGTAATTGTGTTCTGCATGTATATATATATATATATATATATATATATATATGTATATCTATGGCAGAAGTGTCAGCAGCAGTTACCATTGTGACACATTGCCCATTTTAGCAAATACAGCCTGACAAGTTTCAAGAACAAAGTATGAAAACTCAAGAAAAGGCATTTTCACACATTTTCAGGAGCCTGTGATCAATACCAACTTACATCAAAGTGAGAGTGACTGACTGAAAAAACACTGGCTAATACAAGAAAATGTTTTTGTTTACATCCAGCTTTGCCCAGTGGCTGGTAGGCAAAAAGTCAGTGGAGCCACTCGTTTGTGTTGACAGTTGTGCTGCGTATGTCATATCTGTCATGAGATAACTCGTCTTATTTTGAAGTAGGTTTTGTATTTAATAGTTTTGACATGACTTCATCATCTTACTCTAACTCACTGAATGTTGAGGATCAAAAACGTTACTTTGAAAAGTTAAAACTCGCCGATAACTGTTGACGAAGTTGATGCTGACTTGTTGATATGGATGCTTTTTGCGTACCTAAATGGTTGACGTGATGGCATCTTGTTTTCTCGTATGCTTGACGAGAGACTAATATTTTTGAGAGGGACTTGTTTAATATCATAAATCAGCTCACCTAAATCTGTTCTTTATGGTCAGATTGTGTAAAAACAAAGCCCAGATTACAGTTTAACTTGACTAACAGAGCTCCAGACAGAGTAGTCCTTTCAGTTAGCTTCACACCCCCAGGAAATGTTGATGAAATCAGCTGTAAAACATCAATAAGCATTATTCTAAGTCAAAACTAATCAAATGAAGGTATATATATTCTTAGATCAAGTGATAGTAACCTAGATATTACTCTATTTTTTTATTGGCCAAAAAAAAAACAAAGTTTTACTTACACCCAAATAAAAAGTCATTAGTCCATGTTTATTTATTTTACTTTTGGTTTTCTTTGTTCACACACAAACACACATTGACGTCACAAACCAAATCTGACTGACACTTGGACTCTGCTCTAAAGATTTCGGCCCATTCATTTCTGTCCAAGTCTGTGGCAAAATATGCTTTTCTGCACTTTATTTCAATGCTCCAAGTTTGGACAACACCCAAAGCCCACTGTTGTTTTGATATTCGCTCGGTCACACATTTTCACTTACACTCACATACGATGATAAAACAGCAGTTATTCAGACGCCTGTGAGCACAAAGCCACAAACAGAAGCTTCATTGTTCTGCCCCGCTAACATTATTTCCCCGCACCCCGAGCTACTGCCTCGGATATTTCTTCACGTTGGCTCCGCATGTGATCCTCTGACGTCTTCGATTCAAAGCGCGGCGTTTTTATCGTCTGTTTATTTGTCGTTACTCTAGGCTTGAGCACGGACAGTTCAGACACCGTTCTGATGGAGGGCGGGGAGCATTCGGCGGGGGGCAGCGATGAAAGCCCCTCTGAAGCCGAGCTAGCGCTGGGCAGAGACGAGGCATCCATGGACCTGGAGGACAGCGACTCGGGGGCGTCTGACAGGCGGCTCTCCCCCGGGACGGTGAGGGGTTTCGGGGCGGAGGGAGCGGGGCCGTGCCTGAGCTCCGCCTGGGACCTGGCCTTCTACGAGGAGCGGCGTTTCAGTGGAGAGGTGGTGAAATATGCAGTGGACCTGGGGCAGCACACGGGGGGAGCGGCTTGTGTGGACGTGAAAACGCAGGTGAGGAGACGCAAAGGTGACGTCAGATGTGACCTTAAGAGACTAACAATAAAGTCTGGCTGGTTTATTGATGTCCAAAATCAGGCTAAACAGTTTGAAGAATGTAAAAAAAAATACTACAAAGACATTTTCAATTTCACTTTCTTTTAAAATCTGTAACAATTTCAAGTACCTCTGGTTGGGGTAAACACAAATTTGATTGATCAGATTTGAATTTTAATTGCTTGGTTTTCATTTTTAACTCAGAAAAAAAACATGTTTGAATTGTTTTTACTGTTTATTTTAGTTGATAAAAAAAAAAAATTCAGTATACATTTTAAACTTGTTTAGAAATAAAAATAAAAAAATAAAAAACACCTTTTAAAAATTCAGCACAAATATTTTAAAGCCCTCAAATTGAACAGTCAAAATTCAGACTGTAAAATTTGCAGTAAAAAAGCAGAAAAGATTTATTATCCTAAGGCAAAAGCAATCGAGCCTAAGTGAGTCGGCCAAAGTGAATAACAATCATACAGCCCATAGTAACAACGAGAAAATGTTGCAGGGAAATGATCTGATTGGTCAGAATTAGCGTAAATTTTCCAAACAAAACCTCATGTGTCCTGTCTTTACAACTATAAGCCCCGCCCACGGAAGAGAGAGGCCAATAGGAAACGGCTTCTTCTGCCGTCATCAGTGATGCACAATCAATTGCTTATGCCTTTTCACACACACTGCAAAAAATAAAATCTAGCCAAGTTAAGATGACTTGAATTAAGAAATTTTTATCCTGATTTAGGTAAATTTCACTTGACAGGTAAAATTATCTACCAATGGAATAAGACTTTTTGTACTTAAAATATGAAAATACAACTTGCTACACTTAAATAAGAAAAACAACAACTTTTTGCGTGCAATATAAGACACAAGATGTGATATTGCTGTTCCATTGGTAGATAATGTTACTTGTTAAGTTGAATCTACTCAAATAAAGTAAAATGTTCTTCATTTAAGTCATTTTAACTTATGTGTAGAATATGTGTAGAAACCAATCGTCCAGGTAGAATCCTTGGCAAAGAAGAAATTCAATTTGTCACACTGCACAAATATTTATTAAGGTCTAAAAATGTTTTGCAGCTCATCCAAGTTGCTTCTTCAGTTCTGGTCAAAATGCTGATGGGCACTTCCTTATATCTGCCTGAAGGGAGGAGCTAACTATACTCAGTCCAGATGAATAGGCCTAGTTAACAAACAGAAACTGTAAACAAGTAGGTGTGTTAGTTTCAGAGTAATTTCAGTGTAGTTATCTCCTCTCTTCAGGCAGATATAAGGAAATGTCCATCAGTGTTCGAGCCAGAACTGAAGAAGCAGCTTGGATGAGTTGCAAAATGTTCTCAACCTAAATAAATGTTTGTCCAGTTTACAAATTGAATTTCTCCTTTGGCTTTCATGCACAAAATTATGTATTACACGGGTCTCAAAGCTGTAGCTCTCCAACCCAATCCAAGTGGCTCACCGAGGGACTCCTGGATTAATATAATAAATAAAAAAATTGGTTATTTACATCCCTATTACCATCATAAATGTATAATATTGAAACCCAAGTTTGTGCACTAATAAATGGACAATGGTTTACGTTTTATAGGCATTAACTGTACCACAAGGCTCACCCTCTTTCTTTTAATCGTCTCAATTCCTCTCGTCTCTGGCATTTTTGTTTTGTAAAGGAGCTCACTGGAGGAAAAAGGTTGGAGACCCCAAGAGATGTATTGTGTATCAGCTCACCCGTTGTAGTTACAGATAAATCAGTTCTTTCTGGTCAGATTGCGTTAAGACAAAACTCAGATTATAGTCAAACTTGAGTAACAGAGTCTCAGACAGCAGTGCCTCTAGTTAGCTTCACCTCCCAGGGAATATCGATGATCAGCTGCAAAGTACCAATGAGAAAACACAGGTTAAAAGTCGAGAGAATGCAGTCCCACCCCTGGACAGAATGCAGAGTTTTTAGAGAGTCCGATATCGAGACAGAAAGATTTTTTAACTTCTTGAATTGTCAATAATGCACCATAGAAATAGCATTATCTGATATTTTGAATGGTCTTTCTTGTTCCTCATTCTCCACCACAAACTTGAGTGTATCTTTTCTTTTTCTTCTGAAGTGGGGCACATGTGGCTGAGGGGCGACGCGGCACAGAGCCATGTGTGAGCCTGTAAGATAATAGCTGTATATGACTCTCCAAACTGAACGTGAATACTAACAGGGTGAACTCAGCCCCGGGCACACGAGGCTCTTATCATCTACAGACGCATGTTAATGAAGCTCTTTTGTGTTTGTGCACTTTGATGGCTCCTCTGCTCCTTCACAGCTGCTAATAATACTACACCTGAGGAGCTCGGAGCCGGCGCTAAAGAAAATCACTTCAAACGACAGATTTGGTGAAATGGTGGCTACTTTGCATACTGTACGAGCCAAAAGCGGCATGCACTGGGGCCTAGTGTTATTTGAAGATATCACTAGGCCTTTCACAATAAATAACTACTACAGTATATTGACTTATGGTTCAATACTAGATGTGTAACGGTACATGTATCTGGAGACTGTTTCGGTACAGGACGTTTGGTTCGGTGCAGAGCTGTGCATAAGTGATTTTGCACAATTTGTGTGTGTTTACATTCCTCTTCTACATGGGCAGCTACATGGAAGGGTCGGGTCTTTAATATTCAGGAGGGAACTTGTCTGTGATTGGGGTGACAGTGTTTCCTGCAGTGCTTTAGTTAGGGCGGCCACCCTGACAATTGCCCCCAGACTTGACTACATCCCTCTGAACCTCGTGAATCCTCACAAAACTACAGTTGTCTCACCCCGGTTCTTCACTTTCTCCGCCACGGAATCTCACCACAGAGATCCACAAAGAACACCCCCAGCATCAGTGCAAATCCTTCTTTAGAGTTATTGTGTCAGAGGCAAAACATACTTTCATTATCATTGTATATCTGGCTGTATTTTCGTCTGAAATATACAATATATGTGTTTAATTGTGTTTCATTTCCTTTGAACAGGAAGTGCAGCAGCAGTTGATAATTGAGACGAGAAATCTGAAGAAAACAAGAAATTTCTATCACAAGTTACTCCAACAAGAGAGAAAGAACAAAGGTAAGGTCCAGTATAATTGTAATAACAGTAAAACTCTATGATAAATGCAATACTAAGGTACAAAAAATCTTCTTGGTGCTGTATTTGTATTATTTTATTGCAGGTGGAATTGTTGTTAAAGCTGCTTTATGTAACTTTTCTAGTGAGAGCGGTCACCTGCTTGATGTTATTGCTTTGCGTGTAATGTTCCTGTGATTAGGGTGGCCTTTCCACAGATCTGACCTGTAATTTGCCTTGCTGGCACTACCTGCTTGTCTCCATGGAGTTGAGGTGAATTTAATGTCATACTTTGGAACAATCAAGCAAAGCAAAAACATCTCCATGGAGACAAGAAGGTGAAGAACCATCCACCAGAAGAGTGCAGCTTTTAAGACGATTAGATATAATATTTCTGTTCAAGGTTTTGGTTAGATAAACACAGCTGGAGCTAAAACTCTTTTGAGGTCAGAACACCAATAAAACACTTTATTTTATTTTATTTTTTGTCCAAAGGCTCTGACAACAAAGCGATGCTGAGCAAACTGAAGACTCAGCTGGAGGAGCTGCGGTCCAGAGTGATTTTCCTGGAAAGTGTCAAGAAATACCTTGAGGTAAAGAACACTAAGAAAGTTCTATATAAACTAAAAATTACAATCAATACCTCACATTTTCTCTTTCAACAATAAAAACATCTAAACAATCAGGAAATATATATATAGTATTTGAGCAAAAGTTGTTTTACCCCAGCACAGATGTATTGTTTTATAAGCAGCTGTTGAACTCAAATAAGGCAGCTGTGTTCTGTCTGCATCTAATTTAAGCGTTAAGCTTTTGTTGTCCGAGAATCAGGAAGTGTTCAGTTATCATGGTAGTTGTTATTAGCATTATCTTGACGTAAAAATGCAGCTGTGATCTTGGAAATTTGTGAACTGTGCTTATAAGCTTATAAGCTGCACTTAGATTGCATTGGAACACTGCAAACTATTAAAAATGAACTAGTTACTGTTATATCAAAATATAATTGTCTGTACTAGGATGAGACTCTAAAAGGTCTTTAACTATGATTGAGGCTTAGTAATTATTTCATTAATACCCCAACTTCTAACCCTAACCCCTAAGGCTGCCACACATTATAAGATTTTTCAGTCTTAGGCAAGGCAAGTTTATTTGAATAGCACAATTTGTACACAAAGTAATTCAAAGTGCTTTACAGAATAAGAAATACATTAAAATCACAATACAAACAAATCAAAACATAAATAATCATCATAAAACTAAAAAGAGAAAGAGACATTAAATGAGGGAGAAGAGTGCCAAATGAAAAATGAAAACGTTTCAGTCATACGCAGCTGAACAGAACCGTTTTGAGCCTGGATTTAAACAGAGTCAAAGTCGAGTCTGTCTCACATGTTCAGACTGTTCCAGGATTTAGATGCATGAACCTAAAACTCTGACTCCCCGTGTTTAGTCCTGACTCTGGGCACCAGCAGGAGGCCGATCCCTGAGGTTCTTAGAGTGCGAGATGATTCATATGGCATTAACATGTCAGCTTTTTAAACATGTGACAAAACACGCACACCACAGACACGAGGAGATTTTAAATCTCCGATCACAAAGACTGCAGCGGGATATGTCTGTGGGACGCAGGATATAAAGCTGTGAGCGCGATAGCATCAACTGTTTCCTGTCTACTGTAAAACCTCGCTTCTAGTTCAGATACAAGTCAAACCTGTGCTATTATTATTTGTGAAATGTGGTCCAAAACTTCAGATACATGATTTTTAATGCACAGAAGGTTGGTGATAAAGTCCACAGGAAGTAGTCACTGTCACTGATCTGCAGCTTCACCTGGATCCGTGCTCTGTGTGGATGTAAACGAACACACGTGAGGAACTACTCTTGCCTTTTTACTTTTAAAGAACACCTCAAACTGGATTAATAGTGCAGTTTTGTGGACTGAGGGTCAAATTCTATGGATAATGTGGATGCTGCAGGCGAAATTTACAACTACAACTAATTGTTTTTGCTATTTCCTGAGTTTGTATCTTGCTCCTCTTGGTTCTGCCCCTCCCTCTGTTTTATTGGCTGTTACCGTAGTGTTGGTGATGTTTGGGGATTACGATCTGACAGAGCTCCTCGTGTGTGCCGCACATGAGGAGCGCAGCGGCTTCAAAATCGCTCACAAACACACTTAGTCAGGTCACGCCTCCCCGAACTCAGGGAGAAGCAAATTGCAGCCTAAATACAGCAAATTCTCCTGTAGTGTGTGGCAGCCTTTAGTTAAGTAGTTACCTAATAAACTACTATCGTTCACTAATGACATTCTTTTCTGAAATGTATAAACTTTTTCTAAACTCTGAATTTATCTTCTTTAACTTTTTACTTCTTGTCTGTGACTTTGTCCAGGTTCTGAGCATTGACCAGTGGGGGTTGGAGGTGTCACTGCTGCCCTCTCTGGCTGATTGTGGAGCTGACGGTCTGGAGCTGCAGTCTTCAGAGGATTCTTCTGTTTTGTCCTTCAGCTGCAGTAAAGGGATGAGCACTCTGCAGCTCGGCTCGCCTCTCGGACTCATGGCTTACCTCTTCGCCAGGTAAACCACAGCTAATCGGGTTTTCTATGTGCATTTTATGAGGTCTGTGCAAAAATTCACAATCACAATCACAAATTGATTTTAAAGAAATAAATGGCTGTGGAGCGACTCGTTTAAAAACTGCCCCAGAAGTCAGATCTCTTCTATTGAAATTGTATTTATTGTTCCACTCTGATTATACAGAATATAAACTACACTGCATTGTGACCAGAAAGAACTGACTGAGCTGAAACTGACAATTTTTTAGCTTTTTATTGAAACTCAAACACCTAAATCAGGGATGTCCAAACTTTTTTCATTAAGGGCCACATATCTAAACACAGACAAAGCAGAGAGCCGATCGAGGGCCGTAGACTGATGCTCAGTACAGTGAATAATTGAAATATGTGCATGTTTAACATGTTAGAATGAGCCATCAGCATTTATTCATGCTAAGATCCTTAAAACCACACACTAAATATTCAAAATGAGCTTTATCAAGGCAGATTTTCAAAAAACTTGCAGTAAAAAAATATTTTTTAATTGATGCAAGATAATTTGGGCCAATTCACCTGGAAGCCTGAGGGCCAAGAAAAATTTGTCTGAGTTCCGCATTTGGCCCCCGGGCCATAGTTTGGACATGCCTGACCTAAACAGAACCATGAAGGCTTCTATTGATCACAGGCTCCTGAAAGTTTGTTTTTTAAATCAATTTGTGTTTTTTTTTCTTTAGATTTCAGAGGATCTTAAAATATATTTGACAGTGTTTGCCAATGTGTTCATTGTGTCTCCATGGTAACTGTGGAACATTCTGTCAGTGCACATACATGTTGAACACCCCCAGTGTAATGTCACTGCGTATCAATAGTCTTACCATTATAATACAGATGTTCCCAGTTTCAGCTTCTGCACATACTTTATCTCCAGAATACCGCTGGCAATAAAAGTTGTTCTTCAAAATGTGTTCCATGTTTCTTACATGTTTCATTTTTCTCCTGCTTTACAGTCTGCAGTAGAAAATACTTGACCCACTTTCAGTTCCCACCACCTCAGGCCAGATTTTATTTAAAGCTTTGATACTGCGCTAATTGAAGGACTTACAGTTCCCTCTTGTTACTAATTTATTACGATTTAAATTATGCAGTGAATAAAACGCATCGTCTTCATGAACGTAAAGATAATAGGAGACTGGAGGTGTAATCAGAGTTGCTTCTTTTGTCACAGAAATGCAGCTATGGAGGGCTACATCCAGCAGTTCTTGTACACTTTCCGTTACTTCTGCAGCCCAGAGGAGCTACTACAGTTTATAATGGACAAGTTTATGAGCGCTGCAAGGTAAGATTTAACCAATAATGTGTCTCTACTAAACTACATCCAATTTATGGATGTTATATTAACTTTGTGTTCCCATTCCCATCTAGATATAGACTGATATAGCAGGTGGGCAATATGTCGGGCCAATATTTGGACTTTTTACTGCATCGGCTGTCGGCCTTAAATCACCAATGTTTTATTTTAGTCTATCTGCTGTTTAAAAAATACACAAAGCTTTATATTAACACTTACACGAAGAGATAGCTGCACAAAACGTGTCTTCACTGCTCTCTTAAAGGTCTTTGGTTAAAAAGGTCTCTGGTTGAGTTTGTTCTAAATTTAAATGACATAATTTGAGGAAAATAATAAAAATCTGCCCTATCGCCCCAGAAATATTGGCAGAGCTTATCGGCCATGAGTTGCTCTCTATTCTAAACAATCAGTACCAGCATTGGCCATGAAAAACAAAAAACAAAAACATATCAATCGATCTCTACAAAAGATATAATATTTTGTTTTAAATTATTCATGACTATGACAATGGTCTTTTCTATTTCATTTCTTCTGAAGCCCATGGATTCTGGCCCATAGAAATCATTGAGACCAGTTTACTCCTGATGTAGACTTGGTTTGGTCCTGATCTAGTCTTGATTCAGTCTTAGTCCAGAATTAGTTTTGGATTTAGTCCCAGTTTTCAGGTGGTCTATGGTTGTGTTTCTCAAACGGTGTGACGTGTACAACTGGTGATGGACAGCTCTTTAGTTTGTGGGTTTGTGAGTTAATTTTATACACTTTATATCCTCTTTTGGTCAATTTCCTGTTTAGAACTACACTGAATGTGGTATGTAGTATGTATATTTTATGTATGAATGATGTAGTCCACTTTTAGACCAGGTTTAGCCCTAGATTAAACCTAGAATAGTCCTGGTAGTACATAAAAAAAACTATATTTTCTTTGGTTGTATTTGGAGCCAAAAAGTTTGAAAGCCTCTAGTTTATTTGCAAATGTGAATGCACCCTAAGATCTTAAAACTCTTTAATATGTTCTGTTTTTAGGGAGGGTCCGGACTTGTCTGGGGACAGTCTGAAGGTTTTCCACAGAAGCCTGGACCTGCTGCAGCTCTGGGTTTGTCACTGTAAAGACGTGGACTTCACAGGGAGGAGCAGCCTGATGGAGACTATAGAAAACTTTATCAACACGCAGGTTTGGATACACACTTTTTTCTTGCCAATAACTTTAGATATCAATTAAGAATACCCCAAAGTACTTTTAGCTCTGCCTCAGTGTTTCAAATTGTAATACATATAACACTGGCCTTGTTCCCTATGCAGATCTTAAATAATAATCATTAAAGCAGAGCAACAGTTTACAGAATCTTATAGTTAATACAAAGGTTTGCTTCTGATTATGTGTTATACCAATGATTTCACTGCTCCGGTCCTCTGCCACTTTCCTCAATTCAAATATGGCCCTGAGGTACTTGCAGGGTTCCCACTGTCAGGGAAATCCTGGAAAAGTCATGGAAATTGAAAAAAAAAAAAGTAAATTCAATGAAAGTTTTGGAAAAGTCATAGTATTTTAGTGTCTCTTTCATGCAAGTTCTCATGAGGCTATTATGATTATTTCTATCGTCTATCGATATCGTCTGCGCCTTTTGTTTAAAAGAGACGACAATAAATACACTGACAGGATTTTGAATGTTAAAAAAACTATAATACCAACCATACCAAAGGTGAGTGGAAAGTGTTAACATTTCATATTTAACCCTAAAAGGATGATCAGTTCTACAGAATTAGGGGCAGTAAAGTCAAAATTCACTTAAGATCATGAAAAAGTCAGGGAAATGTTTTGAAATTTTGTCAGTGAAAAAGAGCGGGAACCCTGTACTTGGTGTGAGAAGAATTAGAACAGTGGTGTCAAACTCAAATTCACTGAGGGCCAAACTAAATTTATTGGAAAATTTTAACAACATCTACATGTTTTGTCTTCTTTCGAGATATGTAATGTTAAACCTTTTCTTACCAAAATAAATGTTTAACCCTTATATTGTGTTAGGGTCAAAATTGACCCGTTTTCAAGTTTAGGTATGTAAAAACTTCCATTTGCTTTTTTGTACCGGAATGAGGCTTCATCTAATCAGAACAGCCAAAAAAAAAAAAAAATCAGGATCATGTGTCACAGGTTAATACGTATATTTTAAGACCAAAATGAGGAGGTTCACAGCAGCAGGTACAAAGAGAAGGACGACAAGATCCTAACATAAGTCAATTGGAGCCAGAGTCAGAAGGAGCCGGAAGAGCCTCCTGGAGAACTTTCTATTTGGAACGCGGTGGCTACAGCGTTAGTTATGTCCATTCATATATACGTCTGTGGATGAGGATGAGGTTCAGTATGACCCTGAACAAGAGCACACATGTGGTGAGGAGAACCCAGATGTCACAAAGACTGAAAGAGACGTCTTCAAGTCAAGAAAAAGTGACAGTTCATGGTCACCAAGCCTCTTGACACCCAATATAATTATACTTACATATAATATAAATCAAATTTATATATTATATATAAAATTATTATGATTATAGTATAATTATATAATATAATTACAAATTTTACTATAGGAAATATAATTAGCGAATTTAAGCAGTTTTTGTAATCAAAAACGGTGGTATATTTTAAGATAAAAGGTCTGTGCAGCCAAAAAAAAAAAAAAATAATAAAAATGTTTCCATGGACATGAACACATACTAAGTTAGTTATGAGGGGAAAAACAATATTGGATGATATCTAGTGTTTTTAAGTATTTTCAGGCTGAGTTAAATCACGGGTCAAATTTGACCCGGTAACACTAAAGACGCGTGTAGCTTTCTAACACAATACAAGGGTTAATAATAGTTTTGCTTTAACACTGAATCCAGGACAAGCATAAAATAAAATAATAACAGCATTTTAAATAAATAATGTCTCTATAGCCTATCTGTAGCCTGCAGGCCAGCTCTAAAACATGTTTGATATGATCTCACGGGCCAAATATAATTATATCATGGGCCAAATTTGGTCCCCCAGGCCTGAGTTTGACATGTCTGATTTAGAACCACTGCTCTAAACATTCTTCCAATTCAAGCTCCTCATCATAACCAGGCCCCCATCTACCTCCCTGAGCTCCTCCACCACCACCACCCGTGCCCACCGATCAGCTGATGCCAACCTCCTGACTCACCCCACCAGGACTAAACTTAAGACCTGGAGGTACAGGACCTTTTCTGCTGCTGCCCCCCACACCCTCTGGAAGTCCCTCCCATAACACATCAGAGACTCATCCACACTCCCCATGTTTAAAAAAGTCCTGAAAACCCGTCTCTTTAAAACCAACTTTCATTAACTTTCTCATTTCTTCATGTAAAGCGTCTTTGTGTATCTTAAAAAGCGCTAAACAAGTGCTGTGTATTATTATTACTAGATTATTGAAACTAAGACCATTTTAGTCCCTGTTATAGCCCTGGTTTAGTTCTTGGTTCAGTCTTGGTTTAGTCCTGGTTTAGATTTAGTCTTGGTTTAGTCTTGGTTTAGGTTTAGTCTTAGTTTAGTCTTGGTCTTGGTTTTGTCAGGTTTTAGTCCTGGTTTAGGTGCAGCTCTGGTGTAGTCCTGGTTTACCCCTGGTTTAGGTTTAGTCTTGGTTTTGTCTTGGTTTAATCTTGGATTAGTCCTGGTTTAGTCCTAGTTTAGGCTCAGCCCTGGTTTAATCCTGGTTTAGGTTTAGTCTTGTCTTAGTCCTGGTTTAGGTTCAGCCCTGGTTTAATCCTGGTTTTGGTTTAGTCTTGGTTTAGTCCTGGTTTAGTCCTAGTTTAGGCTCAGCCCTGGTTTAATCCTGGTTTAGGTTTAGTCTTGGCTTAGTCCTGTTTTAGGTTCAGCCCTGGTTTAATCCTGGTTTTGGTTTAGTCTTGGTTTAGTTCTGGTTTAGGTTTAGTCTTAGTTTAGTCTTGGTCTTGGTTTTGTCAGGTTTTAGTCCTGGTTTAGGTGCAGCTCTGGTGTAGTCCTGGTTTACCCCTGGTTTAGGTTTAGTCTTGGTTTTGTCTTGGTTTAATCTTGGTTTAGTCCTGGTTTAGTCCTAGTTTAGGCTCAGACCTGGTTTAATCCTGGTTTAGGTTTAGTCTTGGCTTAGTCCTGGTTTAGGTTCAGCCCTGGTTTAATCCTGGTTTTGGTTTAGTCTTGGTTTAGTCCTGGTTTAGTCCTAGTTTAGGCTCAGCCCTGGTTTAATCCTGGTTTAGGTTTAGTCTTGGTTTCTGTTTTAGTTTGGTTTAGTCCTGGTTTTGGTTTAGTCTTGGTTTAGTCTGGTTTAGGTTTCTTGTTTAGTCTTGGTCTTGGTTTTGTCAGGTTTTAGTCCTGGTTTAGGTGCAGTTTGGTTAGTCCTGGTTTACCCCTGGTTTAGGTTTAGTCTTGGTTTTGTCTTGGTTTAATCTTGGTTTAGTCCTGGTTTAGTCCTAGTTTAGGCTCAGCCCTGGTTTAATCCTGGTTTAGGTTTAGTCTTGTTGGTTTAGTTCCCTGGTTTGGTTTAGTCTTGGTTTAGTTCTGGTTTAGGTTTAGTCTTGGTTTAGTCTTGGTCTTGGTTTTGTCATGTTTTAGTCCTGGTTTAGGTGGTTTACCCCTGGTTTAGGTTTAGTCCTGGTTTAGGCTCAGTCCTGGTTTAATCCTGGTTTAGGTTTAGTCTTGGTTTAGTCTTGTTTTAGTCCTGGTTTAGGTGCAGCTCTGGTTTAGTCCTGGTTTAGTCCTGGTTTAGGTTTAGTCTTGGTTTTGTCTTGGAATAGTCTTGGTTTAGTCTTGGTTTAATCCTGGTTTTGGTTTAGTCCTGGTTTAGTCTTGTTTTAGTCCTGGTTTAGGTGCAGCTCTGGTGTAGTCCTGGTTTAGCCCTGATTTAGGTTTAGTCTTGGTTTAATTTTGGTTTAGTCCTAGTTTAGGCTCAGCCCTGGTTTAATCCTGGTTTAGGTTTAGTCTTGGTTTAGTTCTGGTTTAGGTTTAGTCTTGGTTTAGTCTTGGTCTTGGTTTTGTCAGGTTTTAGTCCTGGTTTAGGTGCAGCACTGGTGTAGTCCTTGGTTAACCCCTGGTTTAGGTTTAGTCTTGGTTTAGGTTTAGTCTTGGTTTTGTCTTGGTTTAATCTTGGTTTAGTCCTAGTTTTTAGGCTCAGCCCTGGTTTAATCCTGGTTTAGGTTTAGTTCTGGTTTAGGTTTAGTCTTGGTTTAGTCTTGGTGTGGGTTTTGTCATGTTTTAGTCCTGGTTTAGGTGGTTTACCCCTGGTTTAGGTTTAGTCCTGGTTTAGGCTCAGTCCTGGTTTAATCCTGGTTTAGGTTTAGTCCTGGTTTAGTCATGGTTTAGTCTTGGTTCTTCAATCTTCAAGAGCTGAGTTTTGCTGCAGTGGCACATTAGTGGAGGTCTGTCTATCTATCAAAGTTTACATAAGTATAAAAATGAAACTGACTGATGAAGAGTGAATTGTTCATTTAAAAAACGATATGGAGTTTAAAATCTCTCATGTCTCAGGTGATCCCGGTGGACAGTCGCGGGGAGGCCCTTCTCTCGACTCTGCACAGCCCCCCTCAGACCACCTCTGCCCAGTGCACGGGCAGTCAGCTCAGTCTGGTGGAGGAGGACGACCTGGTCTGTCTCCACTCGTCCACCGAGGATCTGGGCAAAAGGGTAAGAAAAGTTAAAGGTTGTATGGAGGATTTTTTTTTTTGTTTCAGATTGTCATTGAAAGTTTAAAATACCATTACAGAGACGCAGCAGCCTTGTAATTATGATGACCGAAAAAAAAAAAAGAATGAAAATCTATCAACTGTGGACGTAGTGAGGCCAGATAAACATCAATAGAAAACGAGGCTCCCTCTTTATCTATTGGCTGTCAGGTTGTCAATCAAACTCCCTACATTTTTTGTGCAACTGACTCGCCGGCGCTCGGGGATGACGTGGTTTATGCAGCGGTTCTTAGAGGCTTTTTCGCACAAAGTTTGTTACGATGGCGGACGAGAATCCACAACAAGTTCGCCGCAAACGAAAGCCTGAAGGGTCTAAAAACTGACGCGTCGGTCGCTGAATTATTTCTAGGCAGGTCACTTCAACTGTAATTCTGAACACGCACTGGATGTAAACAAACGTGATTTGTAGAGTAAAGAGGCGGGAGGAGGAGGTGTTTCTGCTGAGGCTGTGGAGGAGGAAGGTGGTGTCACACATGCACGACATTTGAAAAAGAACTGTCGCTGTAGTTCACGTCCCTTAAAAAAATCCTCTATACAACCTTTAAGATACGTTTTTACAATTACAGGTGTTTTTATTGCTCAAAAACACATCAAAAAACATGGAATTCTCCCACTAACTGTAACTCGGCTTGGTCGTATCACACGCTTGATGAGTTTAATGCCATACTGTGGAACATGTAGAGCTGTTTTTTCTTCAAAACATATTATACCCATGGTTAGATTTTTAATTTTTATGTAACTTCATATTAGACGTGGACAAAATTGTTGGTACAATTTGAGCTGGAACGTGCTGTCTGGAGAAGGCACCTTTCAAACTTGAGACAACTAGAACAGTTTGCTCACATGGAGTGGGTCAAAATACCTGTTGACCAGTGCAAAAGTCTCATTGACAGTTACAGAAATCATTTGTTTGCAGAGTTTGCCTCAAAACTTGTGCAACAAAATATTAAGTTAACAGCACCATTTTTGTCCAGGCCAGTTCCAATATTTTGTTTTTTCAAATTATTCTGTGGAACGACAATGTTTGATTTTCATTGAACAATTTTCAGTAATTTTTTATTTATTATTGCTTTTCTCAGTTTCAAGTTATTTCAGTGATGATTGTCGATTTTCTTTCATCGCCAGAGGAAACCAACAATTTTGTCCACGACTGTATGTTATAATATTTTTGCTTCGCCACAAACAGACCTGGAGTTGTGGTTTTTTGTTACATTCACACATGTTTAACACAGAAATCTTGCGTATTTAAGCTGAGTTCTTGGCTCAAATGCTGTTCTACATTGTGATGTCATGTGGTAATACAGGATGTGCTCCACTGTGTTTTTAAACTCCATACACCTTCACTAGAATCATTTGGATAATTGTAAATCTCTTCTAAGGCAAAGCAAGTTTATTTGTACAGCACAATTTGTACACAAACTAATTCAAAGTGCTTTACCGAATAAGAAATACATTAAAATCACAATAAAAACTAATCAAAACATAAATAATCATTGTAAATTAATAAAAAGAGAAAGAGAAGAGTGCAGAATCAAAACCTTTCAGTCATGTGCAGCTAAACAAAACCGTTTTGAGTCTGGATTTAAAAAGAGTCAAAGTTGAGTCTGTCTCACATGTTCAGACTGTTCCAGGTTTTAGCTGCATGAATCTGAAAATCTGACTCCCAGTGTTTAGTCGTGACTCTGGGCACCAGCAGGAGGTCGGTCCCTGAGCTCTTCAAAGTGTGAGATGGTTCATATGGCGCTAACATGTCACAGATGGACTTTGGTGCTCGGCCACGGAGAGACTTGAGCCGCTTTAAAGTCTCTGAGCCACAAGACTGACTGCAGAGACCTGAGCACAGGATGCATGAGCTCGTACTTTCTAGTTCAAGTCAGGACCCGAGCTGCAGCGTTCTGGATGTATTGTAGCTGTCTCTTCGCTCGTTTGGACAGGCTAATGAGCAGGATCTTTAGTAAAGAAAAGGTAAAAGGTATCTGAGGTGAAGTCATTTGGAAAATGCTGCTCCATGACATCATGAGGTGGAACAGAGCATTCTCAGCACTGGAGATGCAGACAGACTAATAATAAAGGATTACTCAAACACGTGTGAATGAAACAAAACACAACTCCAGTTTGTTTTTGAAAAGGTGACGACATTCAAACATGATCAAAAGTTTTTGCTTAAAATAGGACCTTTAAGGACCTGAGCTCTGGGTAATGACCGAAAGGACAAGATCACGGATACAAGCGGTTGAAATGAGTTTCCTCCGCAGAGTGGCTGGGCGCTCCCTTAGAGATAGGGCGAGGAGCTCAGTCACACGGGAGGAGCTCGGAGTAGAGCCGCTGCTCCTCCACGTTGAGAGGAGCAGCTGAGGGGACTCGGGCATCTGTTCTGGATGCCTTCTGGATGCCTCTCTCCGGAGATGTTCCGGGCATGTCCCACCGAGAGGAGGCCCCGGGGAAGACCTATGACACGCTGGAGGGACTATGTCTCTCGGCTTGCCTGGGAACGTCTCGGGATCCCCCGGGAAGAGCTGGAGGAAGTGTGTGTGGAGAGGGAAGTCTGGGAGGCCCTTCTCAGACTGCTGCCCTCGACCCCGGACAAGCAGAAGAAAATGGATGGATGGATAGGACCTTTAAGTTTGCTGAAGTCTTCTTTTACTGAACAGTTCAAATAGTAAATAAACGAAAACCAGGGCCAACTATGATTGGAAATGAGTAGATATTTATTTAATTAAAACTGTGATAATTGCACAGCTGTGTCATCATGCCAACTATACTCATTTTGGAGTCAACACATGTCAACACAAACCTCTCTGCTGCTGGTCTGTGTTTTCCTCAGTGGCGTATCTCTCGTGTGGTGGAGCCCTCCCCCTCTCTGCCCAAAGACAAGTCCTTCTCCATCGCGGCCGCTCTCCCCGTGCCCTGTTACAGCTCTCTGTTTGAGGACCTGCCCAGCTCGTGTGTGCACAGTGAGGAGAGGCTGCCCTTCTGCCAGAGCGAGTACAGCCCACAGCACCTGGCCCAGCAGCTCACGCTCATAGAACAGGTAAAACTTATTTTACTTTGCGCTGATATCACTCTGGTGCTGTTCTACGTGTATGTCTACTGGCAGAATGTTCAACAGTTACCGTGGTGACACAATGCACACATGATGTAGTCATGAAAGAAGACCAGATAAAGAGTAGGGCTGCGTATCATGACAAAGTTGCAGATACTATACATATCTCGATACAGTGCACTTTCAGGTCTATAATATATTTCAAATTGATTCAATATGGTTCAATAAAAAATACTGGATAAATCGTGGGTGTGATACTAAATGTATTTGTTAAACCACTTCTCGTGCAAAATTTATATGAAACACAAACATTTTAACCACCAAAACAGTGAAAATGTCAAATGTGTCGCATAAACAAGTTCACTTCCTCTAAACAAGCAACAAAACTGTAGCTCTGTAACAAAATAATTTTAAAATATACCAGAAAATACTCAATTGGTCGATATAGTAGCCCACGATATCGATACTGTATAATCACATTAAACAACGCAACATATAGAGTTCAATATTTTTGCACAGCCTTAGTAGAGAGTTGAAAGGAGACCTTTATCTGATGTCAGAGTAGTGAAGGTCCACACAGCAGCCTCATACAGGCTCATACAGGCTCATACAGGCTCATACACTCATACACGTCTCACAATACAGCTTCTCTGTATATTTACACTCGGGAAAGTTCTAACTATAGAAGTCTGGGCATACATGGACTTAAACTAATTTAGCAAACTATACATACAAGGTTGTACCTTTAACTGTCAAAAGAAATGCAAAATATGTCACAAAAGATTGCTTGTATTTGAAGAAAATTTGCTTATAGTAGTTGCAGTCTGTAACTGAAGGAGCTGACTGCAGAGGAAACACTTTAAGTACAAAGTACATTTATTAATTTACTCTGAAAACAATTTAATTTCATGCTAATTACTGTGTGTTACAAAAACTAAGTTTTTAAATATCAAAGACACTAAATTATAACAAAATGTATGCTTTCACAATCAAGTCAAGAACAAATAGAAAATGGATTTGCACAACATTTTCAGTTCAGATTGTGTTCAGTTACAGCTCAGATTAAAGTCTAAGAAGCTTCAGACAGAGCAGAGCCTCTGAACTGATGCACAAATTTTATATTTTATAGTTAGTTTAGTGTAAATTCATACATCCTGGATTCTTGAGGAGCACTGATGCACTCACCTTTTTATTTGCAAAGACTAGTTATTACTTTTACTATTTTCGCCACTAGAGGGAGACACATTCACACTTCATGTTTATCTTTAATGTAACCTTTTTTTTTTTTTCTTTTGCAGGAGATTTTCCGAAGGTGTCACCCAATTCATTTTCTGAACTCCAGGACACAGGGGGTCACAGACAACGCCCTGAGCACAAACAAGTAAGAAACTACTTCACTCTAACGCTCAAATGTATGACCAATGGAAAGAGAGGATCCTGTACACTGTAAAAATAGTGAATAGAGTTTAAATGCCCTGAATTTACAACATGAATCTTGTTTTCAGTTTGGACTAGACTAAGATTATATTGAGACTGAGAATGTTCCAACTGGATTCAAGATCATTCAAGGTTAAAGTAAGAAAATAAATCCAACAATGTGCAAATACATTTTTACTTTAAGAGCCCCGTTGGCTGATAATTTAGATTGTAATAGAAAGCAATTAATAAGTGAAATTAATTAAAACAACTTGTGCTGGGTTAGATTTATGACTCATCCTCATCCAAATAACTGAAATAAATTAAGTAACTTGTACTTTTAGATGGTTACTTTTACTTGAGTAGGAATTAAGCAAAGATATTAAGTGAAGATACTTTTACTTCATTACAATTTTGCAGTACTTCTTCCACCTCTGGCTGTGACTACAATACAGAGGTGGGACCAAGTCGTTGTTTTGCAAGTCTCAAGTAAGTCTCAAGTCTTTGACCTCAAGTCTGAGTCAAGTCCCAAGTCGAGTCTCGAGTCACTGACCCTTAAGTCCAAGTCAAGTCCAAGTCGTCTGCTTTGAGCTTCACGTCATTTCAAGCCTTTAAACCAAAGTACCAAATATAAGCTTAGATTTTTGCAGTTTATATGACTTTTAAACTAAATTGTGCTTAAAAAGTCATGGTACATTTATAGATGATTGTATTATATAATTGTAGAAATGCAAATTTTTCCTTTTTAAATGTCTTTTCAAGATCTCGGTGTGAATCATTACGGCCAGAATAAAAAGAATTCAGATTTAACAGAGCTTAATAAGTTATTTTGTTGTGTAGACTGCACTGAAATGGAAGGATCTTACTCTGTCATTCCCGCCGTTTTACTGTATTGTACTTTATATTACTGTGTTCTATTGTATATTACTGTAGTACATTTGAGTATCACAGTACTTCAATTACATCCAAAGTACCAAACAGAAGTGGGACGGACATGTTTCAATTTTCTCCTGTAAAATTCAGCGCCACGTTTATCAACCGTGAAGAGGAAAGTATTTTCTAAAAACATATATATTTTTGGGGAGAAGCATCAAGTCTTCACAGGCCTTAAGTTCAAGTCAAGTCCTGAGTCACTGACCTTCAAGTCCGAGTCGAGTCCCAACTCTTAGTTCATTTTATCAAGTCAAGCCTCAAGTCCTAAAAATAGTGACTCAAGTCTGATTCGGGTCCAAGTCAATAGTATTTTACCACGACAGTCTGAACTATGCTCTGTAAAATGTTTTAATATAAATCCAGTACATTTTTATACAGAAACGACCAAGTAAACTCAAATCAACACGACTGGTTACTGTTCCCACATCACTGAGGGCAGTGTTGGGAAGGTGACTTTTAAAATGTAATCCTCTACAGATTACAAATTACACACACCAAAAAGTAGTTTGTAACGTAATCCATTAAATTACTTAAAGTGAGTAACGTAATCTGAATACTTTGGATTACTTGATTTGCTGTAGAGAAGCAAAGACGAGGAAATCGTAACATAAGATGTTTTGTCTGATAAAAGAAAATAAAAAGCCCAGACTTTACTGAACCAAATAAAAAAATATTATTGATAGAAGACGAGGAGACACGTCCGCGCAGCATGATTTAGTCCTGGTTAAGTCCTGGTTCATTGCTGGTTTAGTCCTGGTTTTAGTCCTGTTTTAGACCTGGTTTTAGACCTGGTTTTAGACCTGTTTTAGACCTGTTTTAGACCTGGTTTAGATCTAGTTTAGACCTGGTTTAGGCCTATTTTAGACCTGGTTTAGGCCTATTTTAGACCTGGTTTAGACCTGGTTTAGATCTAGTTTAGACCTGGTTTTAGTCCTGTTTTAGACCTGGTTTTAGTCCTGGTTTAGACCTGGTTTAGTCCTGGTATTAGTCGGGGTTTAGACCTGGTTTAGTTTCCGGCAATGAGTGGAATTACCGAAGAAAAGAACAAAAAAAAGGAAAAAAAAGGGGGATATAGCCCAAAATGCAAAAACAGGAAAATCCCTCTGTGTAATCCATTTATTTCAACAAAGTAACTGTAATCCAATTACCACTCACTGAAACAGTAACTGTAACTGAATACAGTTACTCATAATTTGTACTCTGATTACATAACTCCAGTACATGTAATCTGTTACTCCCCAACACTGACTGAGGGACATTAGCACCTTTACTAAAAATATTATCCACCAAAATGATCCGGTTTGCCTTGTTTGCCTTGTTTGTTGCCTCCTCAGAAACGTGTCGTCCCCGGCGTGTCCAGCAGAGGGCAGCGGCGCTCTGTCTGCGGACCACAGCTCCCTCCAGCAGCTGCTCGTCCACTCAGACCTCGTGTCTCACTGGGTGTGTGCCGAAGCGCTCCTGTGCGACTCCCTGAAGGTGACGTCTCCTTCCCTCTCGCTGTAACACCAATAACACCAATAACGGCAACAACGGGAGCTCGCTATCACTCATCCGGGGTCGGGGCGCGGGGGCCGGACCGGCGCATCGGTCTCGCAGCGTGTGGGTTAGATTCCTCATCGGGCGCGGAGCGAAGTGTCAGGCGCGCTCAAACCAACTGTGGCCTCACTCTGTATCTGTCACTGGACGGACTCACAAATGTGGCGATAGACTTTTTTTTCTTTTTCAGACATGATTTGTGGAGAAGTTTCAGGTTAGTTTAGTTTTTAGGTTAGTTAAGTGTTGCTAGGTAACAGTTATCGCAAATAATTTATTGTGGAGCTTAAATTACATTTTCTTAGCTGTAAATATTTGATTTGTAAGCACATAAGTATTCCAAGTTTCATAATCCCAACCCTAAATGAAGCACTTTGAAGGACTTCCCTAAGACCATTATATTTAAATGTTCATTATGTAACTTTTTGGTTAGGGGTCCGTCACCTGCTTGTTTCTATGGATATGTCATTGCCCTGCTCTGGAATGTTCCACAGTGTGACGTTAAACACCTCTACCTTACATTTATTCAGTTAAAAGTGGTTTTATAGCTCAAAAATACCTTGAAAAACAAGCATTCTGACTGTGAGCGGGGTCGCCTCTCCGCAGATCTGACCTGTAACTTGGTCTAGTTTGGTGTCCGTGAAGATAAGAAAGGTTTAATGCCAAACTGCAAAATAAGTTTTGGCAAAAATTTAAGATATAAACACTCAGAAAATGACTTAAAAGTAGTGAATTTACCTGTTCATGCAGCAAAATCATTTTATTCGACAAGTTACCTTAAAATAAACAACCTCGAGACTAGAATTAAACATCTCAGAACTAGTAAGAAAATAATAAATCTGAAAACAAGATGAATAACCTGATAAACTTGGCCAGATCAGAGAAATTTGCAGTGCAATCACAATGTAAACAAGGACCAGAGGATCTTATTTGCATAATAGGAATTATGGAACAAAACAATTCTTTTAAATCATTGTAACTTTATGGTTAAGAGTTTGTCACTTGCTTGTTTCTATAGATATGTCATTCCCCTGCTCTGGAATGTTCCACAGTGTGACATTAAACACCTCTACCTTACATTTATTCAATTAAAAGTGGTTTTATAGCTCAAAAATACCTTGAAAAACAGGCTTTCTGACTGTGAGCGGGGTCGCCTCTCCGCAGATCTGACCTGTAACTTGGTCTAGTTTGGTCTCCATGAAGATAAGAAAGGTTTAATAAGATAAGATAAGATAAGATATGCCTTTATTAGTCCCACAGTGTGGAAATTCCAGTGTTGCAACGTACAATTCAAGAACAGCAGGAAAATGGTAACATGCAATAAAACAGATCATAGATAAAAATAATTTAAAAATAGACTTAAAAGTAGATTCTAATGTAACACACTGTTTTGGTATGTACAATAAAAGTAACAGTGCAGCATAATGCCGTACTGCGAAACAGGTTGGCCAAAATGTAAGATATAAACACTTAAATCTATCAGAAAATGACTTAGAAGTAGTGAAATTATCTGTTCATGTAGCAAAATAATTTTATTCGACAAGTTATCTTAAAATCAACAACCTCTAGACTAGAATTAAACATCTCAGAACTAGTAAGAAAATAATAAATCTGAAAACAAGATGAATAACCTGATATAAGTTGTAAAAATTTGGCCAGATCAGAGAAATTTGCAGTGTAATCATCATGTAAACAAGGACCAAAACCTGTCTTATTTGCACAATAGTAATGATGTGACAAAATCATTCTTTTAAATTAAATCTAATTAAATTAAATTAAATCACCTGTCACTGCTCTGCTCTGGAATGTTCCACAGTGTGACATTAAACAGCTCTACCTTACATTTATTCAATTAAAAGTGGTTTTATAGCTCAAAAATACCTTGAAAAACAGGCATTCTGACTGTGAGCGGAGTCGCCTCTCCGCAGATCTGACCTGTAACTTGGTCTAGTTTGGAGTCCATGAAAATAGAAATTTACTGCAAAATAGCTTGGCCAAAATTTAAGATATAAACACTTAAATAAATCAGAAAATGACTTAAAAGTAGTGAAATTATCTGTTCATGCAGCAAAATCATTTTATTCGACAAGTTATCTTAAAATAAATGACCTCTAGACTAAAATTAAGATTAATCTCAGAACTAGTAAATACATAATAAATCTGAAAACAAGATGAGTAACCTGATATAAGTTTTAAAAATTTGTCCAGATCAGAGAAATTTGCAGTGTAATCACAGTCTTATTTGCACAATAGTAATGATTTAACAAAATAATTCTTTTAAATCATTGTAACTTTTTGGTTGTTGGTCCATCACCTGCTTGTTTCTGTCATCTGTGTCATTGCTCTGCTCTAGAATGTTCCACAGTGTGACATTAAACAGCTCTAATTTACATTCATTAAAATACAAGTAGGTTTATATTTTAATTTCATTTATTTATTTATTTAAAACAAAGAGAGTGCACATAAATGATTAATCTCAGAAAGAAAAGTCGCTCTGTGCCAGATTTAGCTCCAAGCTCCTTTCCATCTGCAGTCCTCAGGCAGGTACAAAATATAATATATTCAAGAAACTATTTACATTAAACCAACTCTAAAAACAGCATTTCATCAGTAACAATATCTCCTTAAAATAACTGCAATCCAATTCATCATTAAACGTTTAAAACAAATCAACATGAATAAATTCAAATTTCCATAAATACAAGATTTCAAATTCATAGTTATCCTCTAAAAATACTCGAATTCATTATCATCAAAATTAGGGCTGAGTATCATTAAGAAGTTGCCGATACGATACATACCTTGATACATAGGTCACGATACGATACATATCTCGACACCGTGCGCTTTCGATTCGATATGACATGTTTCAAATCGATTTGTTAAGGTTCAATTAAAAAAATAAAGGCTAAATCATGGCTGTGATGCTAAAAGTCTTTGTTAAACCACTTTCTGTGCAATGTTACTATGAAAAACTTCTATTTTAATCATGAAAACAGTGAAAATGTCAAATGTGTCGCGTGAACAAATGTCCTTCCTCTAAACAAGAAGGAAAATTGTAGCCGTAACAAAATAAATGAGTAAAATATACAAAAAAAATACTCTTGGCGATATATCGATACAGCAGCCCACGATATCGATACTGTATCATCACATTAAAGAAGACGATATTTTGATATTTTGCGCACTCGTAATCAAAATCCTTTAAAATTCATCAGTATTATACTCTTAAAATACAATTCATCAACAACAACATGACCATCACCAACATATCGCAAAAATACCTAGTAAAACTTATTCTGACTGTGGCAGATCTGTGTCGCCTCTCCACAGATCTGACCTGTAACTTGGTCCGGTTTGGTCTCCGTGAAGATAGAAAGGTTTAATGCCACACTGTGAAACATTCCAGATGAAGCAATAACATCTCCACTGGAAAAGTTACATTGTGCACCTTTAAGAATGTACTTAAAATATTGCAAATTCTAATCAGGTACTTGGTAAGCGCATAAAATTAAAAAATAAAGCGCTGTATGTTTTTCATTATAAAACAATCAATTATAGAGTTTCAAAATAATGAGCAATTAGGGCAGTCGATGTTGCAATTAAACATTTTGTAAAACTAAATCTTAAATCTTTTGTGTTGAGAAAAGTCCTCAAGTTCAGATTTCATAACAATGGAAGCTAAAACCTGTGAATATTTTAGTTTTATTTTAAAGTAACCACAATTATTTAGCTACTATGAGTTGGATGAGACACAATTTTCACGAGACTGGGTTCACAAGAAGGAGGTAAGATGAGATTTTGACATAATTTCTAACAACTAAATAGTGCGTTTCACAATACATGCATCACAAATTTCGGACTTCTGGTCAAATTTTCCGAAAAAGTGAGCATCAAACCGTCATGTTTGTTTTCCCAGTGGGATGAGACTATTAACAAAGCCGTTTATTTTCAAGTCTTTTGAACCATATCGCTTTTGTTTCTGATTCTGATATTGTCATATTCTAGTTATAGGATTCGGACGTCGTAATTGTGTGGTTGTTGGATCCTAACAGCGGAAAACGGGTCGATAAATTTGTTTGCGAACTTCATAACTGCAAAATCGAATCAGATGTGTGTGACTGCAAACCTCTGTTCAAACTGTTTCCCTTCCCAACGGAATTGAAAAATAGTGAAAGGCGAAGGCGATGGGCAGGATTGATCCACAGGAAGGACCAAAAAGGAAACATTTGACTGACTAAATCATCCCGAGTTTGCAGCGAACATTTTGTATGTGGAGCGCCAACAAAGCAAAACCCCGATCCCTCACTCAACCTCGGTTATGAATTTAAAAAGTCAACGCCAAAGCAAAAGGCACCAGTTGTTCACCAAGAAACACCTTCCACTGCAAAGAGACCAAGACGTGATGTTGCTGTAAAGTCGAACAAGAAAGTGCAAGCTCAGCCTTTTTGTCTTCAGCACGTCTCGCTTAACAAATGGGATCCCGCTTTGATGTCACTCCACGTAGAAAATGTTTGCTGTAAACTCGTAAACCGGGATGGTTTAGGCCAGGGGTGTCAAACTCATTTTGGTCCGGGGGCCGTATACAACCTACTTTGATCCTAAAGGGGCCGGATCAGAAAACTCATGACATATAAACCCCAAAAATAGCAATAAGTTCAAATAATTATGCAGTGAAGCACAAATCTATTACAGAAATATTTTTTTTACTTGATGAACTCTTTCTTTTACAAAATATTATAATATTATGAAAAAAAAAAATGCTATTTCAACACAATGATTTAACATTAACTTGGATATAAATAGGAATAAGTAAATTTTTCTTGTAAAATCCTGCACTCGGCTCCACTTTTCTCATGTTGGACATTTTTCTGATGAGGGTGTCACGGTCAACAGTCAAAACGATCGTCCTTTAAGAGCGTTTGGAAAGAGACAAGTCTTCATTTGTGCTGCTCTGGTGGGAGGGGCCACGTACAGAGGTTCTGGAGATGCTGCTATGATAAGCGGAACAGAAAATTACCAATATTTTAATAGAAAATATGATTAAAATTTTTTAGTAGAAAATCAGCCGAGGGCCAGATTAAAGGTCTTGGAGGGCCGGATCCGGCCACCGGGCCTTATGTTTGACACCTGTGGTTTAGGCGGTCAAAGGTTTCCTTTTTCATCTTTCCTGTGGATCAATCCTGCCCATCACCTTCGCCTTTCACTATTTTTCAATTCTGTTGGGAAGAGAAACAGTTTGAACAGAGGTTTACAGTCACACACATCTGATTCCCTTTTGCATTTATAAAGTTCGCAAACACATTTCTCAAGCCGTTTTCTGCTGTTAGGATCCAACAACCACACAATTACGATGTCTGAATAATATAACTAAAATATGACAATATCAGAACCAGAAACAAAAGCGATATGGTTCAAAAGACTTGAAAAGATCGGCTTTGTCAATAGACGCATCCCACTGGGAAAACAAACATGGGGATTTGATGCTCACTTTTTGGGAAAATTCTTCCCGGTATGCACTGCACAATGACCGGAAGTCCGAAATGTAATACTTTAGAGGTCATTGTAGCACTGCTTTGTGAAACTACAGCTTCTGAAACTGCATAACTCACCAGCTCTTAACTCTTCTTTAGTCCAAGCCAAAGGGAAATGCTCAGGGGGAAACATTATAACTGGTACGTTCATAAAAATGTGGTAAAACGATGATATAAAAACTCTCTCGCTCCGTCTCTTTCGCAGATGACGGTGAGTTTTATTTCAAATTGAGCGACTAGGCCTTCATCGGGCGAAATGATTCATTAGAAACCATTAAATAGAAACTTAATTAGAACCTTTTGGAGCTCGTTATTAGTGAGCGAGTGTCCCTGCCCTTTGTCGAGGAGTTTAAGTGTTTCGCCAAAATCTCACACCTGCAAATGAGTTGGTTGGTTTGCGCTACGAATACTACGAATATTACTAATTAGGACTTTTGTTTGGTGGGATCCTTTCTCAGTTAACTATTTGTCGTAATTTTACATCAGTTAAACGGCTGTGAAGAAAAGTAGAAAACCATTAAAGTTGGAAAATACAGGAAACGTAATAACTCTACCTAAAATGTGTCATAAATTTAGGTATTTAAAGGTGCATTGTGTAACTTTTCAGATGGAATGTTCATCAAATGCTTTTCTCCATGGACATGTCATTGCTTTATCTGGAATATTTCACAGTATTGTCTTAAATATTTTTATTACAGTACGATATTTATTGCGATATTTTGATATTTTGCGATATAATTGTAGATAGGATGCTGTTTGGCTTTTAAAATACCCTGACAAGATTTTGTTGTGAATTATTACTGTCATAATCCCAAGAATTCAAGAAAAAAATGTATAACTTCATGTTGTTTGCGCTGAAATGAATCATGGGAAATGTAGTTCCAGATGTTTATAAGCTGTTGCTACTCTAAAAAATACATACAAGCAAAGGAACTTGTAATTCGAAATATTGTGACACCCCACGTATTATTTTGAGACTTTTGACGATACGATATCACGATATTTCGGTTACTGTTACATTCCTAGTTTATGTCATCGTGAAGACCAAACCGGACCAAGTTACAGGTCAGATCTGTGGAGAGGCGCCCACAGTCACAGCCACAACACCTGTTTTTCAAGGTATTTTTGAGCTAAAAAAAAAACACTTGAATAGAACCACTGTAAAACAACTGATTGATAAATGTGAGGTAGAGCTGTTTAATGTCATACTGTGGAATATTCCAGAGAGCAATGACGTATCCATAGAAACAAGCAGGTGAGAGACCCCCAACCAAAAAGTTACAATGGAATCACAACACAACAGAATCCAGGCACTGGAAAAAGTAAAAATTGCACAAGGGAAAATATAGTTAAAAGGCCTTTATTTAAATGGCCAAAGCCAACATGTTTCAACTAAACTGGTCTTCGTCAGGTCTTAGATTAAAAACAGGGTGTGGGCGTGGCCTTTAAATAAAACACAACAACCAGTAGTAGGGACTAGAGACTGGAAAAAGTTACAGTGATTTAACCCATTAACGCATGAATTTATACAGATGCATATTTTTAAAAAAATGTTGTGTGTGTGTGTGTTTTGGCCTTTAAATAGATGGTAAATTAAGTTGATTTATTAATTTGACTATAGCAAAAAAAAAAGAAAAAAAGAAATGGGTATGTTGCAAATTTGCGACAACTAGAAACAAGAGCTTGCCAAAGTTTCCTAGGAAAGGTCCTGCATATACACTAATCGGCATTGGAGGGATGCAGTCGCTGTCTCGGCTTATATTTTGATCCAAAGGGTTTGTCGCATATTTGTGACACTCGGCGTTAAGGGGTTATCATAATTATTTTGTCAAATCATTACTATTGTGCAAATAAAACAGGTTTTGTGTCTCGTTTACATTGTGATTGCACTGCAAATTTCTCTGATTTGGACATGTTTTTTAAAACTTATATCAGGTTATTCATCTTGTTTTAGGATTTATTATCTACTTACTAGTTCTGAGATGCTTAATTCTAGTCTAGAGGTAGTTTATTTTAAGATAACTTGTCAAAAAATATATATCTTGCTGCATGGACTGATAATTTCACTATTTTTAAGTCATTTTCTGATAGATTTAAGTGTTTATATCCACTGTGTTGCCAAACCATAGACCGTATATATGAATGGACAATGTGCCAAACAAAGAATGTGTCCATATATTCACCGCATTGTTTTATTAGCCGCAGGGTTCAAAGTGTGAGAAAAAAGTAGCGGTTTATAGTCCAGAATTTACAGTAATTATATTCAGTACCGTATTTTTTGGACTATAAGTCGCTCCGGACTATAAGTCGCACTTTTTGGGGAAATATATTTTATAAAATCAGAGACCAGGACCTGACATTTAATCTATAGTAATAACAACAGAACAGAGAACAACAGGCTGAGTAGGTGTTAATATATTAATTTAACATATTAAATGTTCTTCAGATAGCTATAGCAAAAACAACATAACATAAGTTTACCAAACTCACAATCTCACTCCAAATCACTTTCATTGAATTTTTCATCCTCTGTGTCACTTCTGCACGACCTCTGGAGATGAACCATAGATCCATGATGTAAACAGAGCGCCGCTTCCTCTTCTGTGTAGCTGTCATCAGACTCAGCATCAGTTCCAGTTTATTATTCCGGCTTTTCTGAATCCTGACAGGATGGTTTCGATTGTCACTGAAGTTCAAGCTTTGTCGATTCATCCAGTGACTTCAGGAAAGTTTCATGTCGCGCCCTCCTGGTTCCCATGAAGCTCTGTTCTCCATCTTCACTTTCCGTCAGTCCCTCACAAGTTTCTCGCTCACTCCAAACTTTCTTTCTGCTGCTCGATTTCCGTTTTCGGCTGAATATTTCACTACTTGCAGCAGGACAGAGGCTCTTTCTGCAGGAGACATGCACAGTAGAGTGAAGTGACAGTGGTACAGGAGTAATAGTAGTACTAGATACTGACACGCAAGACTAGAGCGTCTCGTGGCTGTCAGTGTGAAAATTTTAATATATAAGTTTCACCGGAGTATAAGTCGCAGGAAACACACAAACCATGAAAAAAAGTGCAATTTATAGTCTGAAAAATCCGTTATGTTTTGGTGAAATGAGTAGTCTAAACTGCTACATTCTACACAACTCCGCTTATCACGGCTTTGACTACAGCTCTAGACTAAACACAGATCCAGACTTGGGTCAAAACCTCAGCGCTTCCTCAAGTGAAACCAACATTCTCCCTGATACACCGCTCACATACCAACAGTGTTGGGAAAGTTACTTTTCAAATGTAATCCCCTACAGATTACAGATTACATACCCCAAAGTGTAGTTTGTAACGCAATCCATTAAATTACTTAAAGTGAGTAACGAATACTTTGGATTACTTGTTTTTCTGTAGAGAAGTAAAGACTAGGAAATAGTAACATAAGAAGTTTTGTCTGATAAAAGAAAATGAAAAGCCCAGACTTTACTGAACCAAATTAAAAATATTATTGCTAGATGAGGAAGAGACTCATCCATACAGCATGGTTTAGTCCTGATTTAGACCTGGTTTAGCCCTGGTTTAGTCCTGGTTTAGTCCTGGTTTAGTCCTGGTTTCTAGTTTAGCCCTGGATTTAGTCCTGGTTTAGTCCTGGTTTAGATCTAGACCTGGTTTAGATCTAGTTTAGATCTAGTTTAGACCTGGTTTTAGTCCTGGTTTTAGACCTGGATTTAGTCCTGTTTTAGACCTGGTTTAGATCTAGTTTAGACCTAGTTTTAGTCCTGGTTTAGTCCTGGTTTTAGACCTGGTTTTAGTCCTGGTTTAGATCTAGTTTAGATCTGATTTTAGTTCTGGTTTAGTCCTGGTTTAGATCTAGACCTGGTTTAGATCTAGTTTAGACCTGGTTTTAGTCCTGGTTTTAGACCTGGTTTTAGTCCTGGTTTAGATCTGGTTTTAGTCCTGGTTTAGATCTGGTTTAGATCTAGTTTAGATCTAGTTTTAGATCTAATTTTAGACCTGGTTTTAGTCCTGGTTTAGATCTAGTTTAGACCTGATTTTAGTCCTGGTTTAGTCCTGGTTTTAGACCTGGTTTTAGTCCTGGTTTAGATCTAGTTTAGACTTAATTTTAGTCCTGGTTTAGTCCTAGTTTAGATCTAGTTTAGACCTGGTTTGTTTCCGGCAATGAGCGGAATTACGAAAAAAAAAAAAATATAGCCCAAAATATGAAAACAGGAAAATCCCACCATGTAATCCATTTATTTCAACAAAGTAACTGTAATCCAATTACCACTCACTGAAACAGTAACTGTAACTGAATACAGTTACTCATAATTTGTGCTCTGATTACATAACTCCAGTACATGTAATCTGTTACTCCCCAACACTGCAGACCAATGGATTTCATAATAAGACGTTGTTAATATTTCCCGTGCTTTTCTATTCATTACACAAGTGTAATTATCCAGCAGAGCACAGGCCTATTTACCGTTTCCCTTGCGTTGCATTTTTTGCTTTTCTAATGACCGCTCCCTCTCTTCTTTCTTCTTTTGTATCAGACTCAAGTTGCTCTGCTGACCAAGTATCTGTGGATCGGAAAACACTGTTACGAGTCCAGAAACTTCGCCACCGCCATGCAGATCCTGGGAGGCCTGGAGGACGTGATCGTCAGGCAATTACCCGTAAGCTCAGAGATTTCGGCGCGTGCAATAAGTCAGATGCCCCGGAGTCAAATGTTTCCTTCAGCTGTGATTGGTTTTAGACCGTGTTTAATTAGGTGCACAAATGAGAAATTAACATTAATGCATTCAAATAGAGCAGAGCAGTGAGGAATGAAAGCTATGAGGAGTGGTAATTAAAAACACTAGCGTAGAGGAAAAAAAAGACACGCGCATTTACACAAACACTGCAAAAAAGAATCTACACAATCTACTTTTTATTTAGAATACAGTGTTTTCTGATTTTGACTCATCTTTAGAGTAAAATCCTCCAGTGAAAGTAGCCAAACTCAAAATATCTTGGGAAGAAAGGCCACACTTAACCATAAACTTATAATGTCAGTCCATGTGTCATTCGTTCATTTATTTTTCAAAATAAAAGCAAAAATAAGAAAATGAAAAAAACAAAGATTTTCTTAATTATTTGTCTCCAATGTCACTTAAACTGCGATGACGGACTGAACCAGGACTAAACCAGGTCCGGGACCAGACCTGCACCAGACTGGGACTCAGCCCAGGACCAGGACTGAGACCACGATTGAAACTGGGAACAAGACCAAGACTGAGACCGGGCCTGAGACCGGGATTGAAACCGGGACTGAGACTGGGATTGAGAACAGGACCAGACCAGGACTGAGACCGGGACCAGACCGGGATCAGACCAGGACTGAGACCAGAACCGAGACCAAGACCGGGACCAGACTGGGACTGAGCCTGGGACCAAACCAAGACTGAGACCAGGACTTAGACCTGGACCAGACCGGGACTGAGACCGGGACCAGACCAAGATGAGACCGGGACCGAGACCGGACTGAGACGGGACCGAGACCGGGACCGAGACCGGGACCGAGACCGGGACCGAGACTGGGACCAGACCAGGATTGAGACCGAGACCGGACGGACCGAGACCGGACCGAGACCAGACCAAGACTGAGACGGGGACTGAGACGGGGACTGAGACGGGGACTGAGACGGGGACTGAGACGGGGACTGAGACCGGGGCTGAGACCGGGACTAAGACCAGGGCTGAGACCAGGACTGAGACCGGGACCAGATCGAGACGAGACCAGGACTGAGACCGGGACCAAAAGGGGACTGAGACCGGGACTAAGACCATCACTAGACCAAGACTGAGACTAAGACCGAGACCATGCCCAAGATCGGGACTGAGACTGAGACCGGGACTGAGACTTTATATTGATAAACGAATGAACGAATGATACACAGATTATTATGTCACGTTATTATAAAGTTGTTCCCTGTGTTTGTTTCACCCATCATTGTATTAGATTTTTTTTTTTTTAAATGACACCTCACTCTCAGCTAAATCTATGGAAAGGACTGTATTGCTTGTTTGTTTGTTTTTTACAGTGTGTCTCATTTGAAAGCAGGTTATAATTCATCAGCTCACTCACTGAAACCGTGCTTTAATTAGTCACGTATTAGATGCTAAATAAAAGCCCGTCTCTCTCGCCTACAGGCCTGGAAACACCTGCCTACGAAGGTGTGTGAAATCCTGGAGGAGCTGAGAGCCGTGCAGGTTGGTGCCTCCCAAATATCCAAACAGCCACTGCTCAAATACCCTGTGCACAATATTCTGAGAAGAGTCCTGCAGGGCAAAGAAATCAATACAAAACTGCTTCAAGCTACTTAACTCTGCAGGCCGAGTTTGGAGATTGTCCTGACAGCGAAAGTTGAAATTGAAAAACGGTCCAGCATTTTAGTAGTCAGGAAGTTGTGGGAGAGTTTACAAGAATATATGAATTATTTCTTTTTAATGCTATACCTTTTACGGTGGAGGATCTGCTGCGTTATTGCCTTGTCTGAAATGTCTCGCGGTATGGCATTAAACGTATCTGTTGTCATGGAAACAAGGTGACAAAACTAGGGCAAGTTACAGATCAGGTCCGTGCGTGCGTTTAAAAGAATGTATGAATTATTTATTTTTAGTGCTCTAACTTTTCTAGTTGTTGGGCTGCCGTGTTATTGCTTTGCATGAAATGTTTCACAGTGTGGCATTAAACTTCTGTCGCCATGGAAACAAGTTACCAACACTAGGGCAAGTCACAGGTCAGGACCACTGACAGATTTAAAAGAATACATGCATTTTTTTTTTTTCTTTTTAATGTTATAGCTTTTATGGTGGAGGATCTGCCATGTTATTACCGTGCCTGGAATGTTTCGCAGTATGGCATTAAACTTCTGTCGCCATGGAGACAACACAGGTCAGGACAGTGGATGCGTTTAAATGAATACATGACTGATTTCATTTTAGTGCTATAACTTTTCTGCTGCAAGGATCTCCCATGTTATTGTTTTGTCTGGAATGTTTCATAGTATGGCTTTACACTTCTATCGCCATGGAGACAAGGTGACAACATTAGGACGAGTTACAGGTCAGGTCCGTGGACGCGTTTAAAAGAATATACAGTATGACTGATTTCATTGTAGTGCTTTAACTTTTCTGGTTGTGGGTCTGCTGTGTTATTGCTTTGCCTGGAATGTTTCATAGTATGGCATTAAACTTCTGTCGCCATGGAGACAAGGTGACAAAACTAGGCCAAGTTATAGATCAGGTCTGTCGACACATTTAAAAAAAATATATATGACTGATTTCATTTTAGTCCTATAACTTTTCTGGTGGTGGGTCTGCTGTGTTATTGTTTTGCCTAGAATGTTTCGTAGTGTGGCATTAAACATCTATCGCCATGGACACAACGTGACAAAAGTAGGACGAGTTACAGGTCCAAGTCCGTGGATGTGTTTAAAAGAATATATGATTTTTTTTCTTTTTAGTGCTATAGATTTTCAGGTGGAGGATTTGCCATGTTACTGTTTTGCCTGGAATGTTTCATAGTATGGAATTAAACAGATCTATCGCCATGGAAACAAGGTGACAAAACTAGGCAAAGTCAAAGGTCAGGACTGTGGATGTATATAAAAGAATATATGAATTCATGAATTTCGTATTACTGCTGTAACTTTTCTGGTTGTGGGTTTGCCGTGTCATTGTGTTGTCTGGAATGTTTCATATTATGGCATTGAACTTCTATCGCCATGGAGACAAAGCGACAAAGGACGAGTTACAGGTCAGGTCTTTGGGCACTGTAACGTAGGTTGACCGTGAGCGGCTTGGGGTTCAGTGAGCAAGGTAAAAAAACAAATCCAGACACAGAACGGTACTTGTGGTCCACAGTTTACTGTTGTTTTTTCAATGATTACAAAAGTGCAAGTGCAAAAAGTGCAGGGTGCAAAACAGAGGCAGGCAGCAGTTTCCTCTCCAGCAGCAGAACACAGACTGATCTTGAAGGCGCCTTTTATGCTGGTCCTACTGATTGGATAAAACCACTATGCTAAAACAGGGATGGTTAAAATTATCATTAGCGTAAAATTAAAACCTAAACCTCCATAAAACAACCCAAAACCCAGATAACTATTAAAACCACCAACTATATATACATAAAACCCTAAAACCATTACACCAATTAAATGTTAAAACCCATTAAACCAATAAAATACCTAACCTAAAACCCCTGTACAAAATGTTACACGTGGTCCAGCCCGGAACCATAAAAGAGGGAGCTCGTTTCCGGGGGACTCTTTTCACACCTGGACAGAAGATAAAAAGGGGAGGTAAGTAAAAGCAGATCCACCATTCATTAAAACACAATAAAATACACTAAACACATCAACACTTAAAACATTCTAAAACAGATATTGCACCATATTTATTGCACAAAGTCAATTTAAAATGTAATTTATTATTGTCTCCCTTTTCCTCCAGGGACAAGCAACTTCCAATTAAAGTGCTGTGCCTCAGGAATAAAAAATGGTTAAAGGAAAGCAATAAATATTTTTCAAAACCAATTGTGTGCAATTTATTTTGTGATGTGCAAATATGTTAAAAGTGCTGTGTGCTAGGAAATTGTGCTTTAGTGAAGGGTGAAGGTGCTAAGTGTGGTTCTGGGGTAACAAACCAGCCTGTTTGTTACATTTCCCCCCTCCTCTCAGAAAGCGAAGCTACTCTTCTTCCAGTCTTGATAGGCAATCAGCCACGATGTTGGTCTTCCCTGGTTTGTAGTGGACGGTGAAGTTGTAGGGCTGTAGCGCAAGGTACCATCCTGCGATCCGAGTGTTCGCCTCTCTCATGCGATCCAGCCACTGCAGTGCTCTGTGATCTGTCTCCAGCACGAAGTGTCTCCCAAGCAGGTAGTATCGCAGAGAGTCGATGGCCCACTTCATCGCCAGACACTCCTTCTCTACAGCCGAGTATCGAGTCTCCCGGTCCAGCAGCCGACGACTCAGAAATACCACTGGCCTTCGTTCTCCATCCTTCTCCTGGAGGAGGACCGCTCCCAGTCCCACCCCAGAAGCATCTGTTTGCAGGATGAAAGGCTGGTCAAAATCAGGGCTTTGCAGGACTGGTTGGGTGCAAATAGCCTCCTTCAGGTCAATGAAGGCTCTGTTGCACGCCTCCGTCCAGCGAACTTTGTTTGGGGCAGAGTTTTTTGTTAAGTCACTCAGGACAGTGGATCTCTCGGCAAACTGAGGGATGAATTTCCTGTACCATCCCACCAGGCCGAGGAACCCCCTGACCTTCCTTTTTGTTGTGGGCACAGGGAAGGATTGGAATAGCCTCCATTTTTTGAACTTGAGGCTTAATTTTGCCATAGCCAATAGTGTACCCCAGGTACTCGACTTCCCTATGGGCCACTGCACACTTTTTTGGGTTCACAGTCAGTCCAGCAGTCTGAATCCTCTGCAGGACCTCCTGGAGGTGGTGGAGATGCTCTTCCCAGGACCGACTGTAAACCACCACGTCATCCAGGTAGGCTGCAGAAAACTCAGACACGTCACGGAGTAGATGGTCCATCAGCCTCTGAAATGTGGCTGGCGCCCCCTGCAAGCCAAAGGGCATCACCCTGAACTGGTACAGTCCAAAGGGAGTTTTAAAGGCTGTCAGCTCCCTCGCCTCTGATGCTAGTGCCAACTGCCAATAGCCCCGGGATAGATCCAGCGTGGTGATATAGGCTGCACTCCCCACACGCTCCAGAAGTTCATCGATGCGGGGCATCGGGTAGGGGTCAAAGTTGGAGATTGCGTTCAGGTACCTAAAATCAATACAAAAACGCAAAGAACCATCCTTTTTTGGCACAAGTACAACAGGGCTACACCATTCACTGTCTGACATTTCAATGATTCCCAGTTCTAACATAAGTTCAATTTCTTTTTTCAACACTGGCACCAACCGCTCTGGGATTCGGTAGCTCCTTTGTCTCTTTGGAGCATCCTTTTTGAGGCGGATCTGATGTTGAACCAGTGAGGTAAAACCGGGGGTCTCCTGGAAAAGATCCGGGTTAAGAAGCGGCCTTAACTCGTCCTGCTGAGAGGGAGAGAGGTGAGACAGGTCAATGGCAGCTGGCTCTGCAGCAGGGATGGGGAAAAACTTTTCCGTCACTTCCTTATCCTTCACGGCACGCACCCAAAAGCTGCTGAGAAGGTTCTTGGCGGACAATAAACTCTTTCAGCAAATTAACATGAAAAACTTGGTGCTTTTTAAGTCTCTCAGGCATAAACAGTTCATATGTGACATCTCCAACTTTTTTAGTTATTTCATATGGTCCATGCCACTTAGCAAGTAGTTTGTTTTCACTAGTTGGTAAAAGCAAAAGTACCTTTTGGCCTGGTGTAAAGGTCCGGTCCTTGGCCTTCTGGTCATACCAGGTTTTCTGTGTGGTTTGTGCCGCTTTGAGGTTTTCCTGTGCCAATGCTGCCATTGCCTCAAGCCTCTCCCTCATTTTGAGTACGTAGGCCACTACATTGTCTCCTTCTGGCTCCCGGCGCTCCCAGTGGTCCTTGAGCAGGTCCAGGGGTCCCCTCACCTGGCGTCCATACAAGAGCTCGAAAGGTGAGAAGCCTGTCGATGCTTGTGGGACCTCACGGTATGCAAAGAGCAGGTACGGAAGCCACTGGTCCCAGTCCTTGCCTGTAGAAGAGACAAACTTGCGCAGCATCGTTTTCAGAGTCTTATTGTATCTCTCCACCAAACCGTTCCGTTTGGGGGTGATACGGTGTGGTCCTAATTCCCTTCACCCCTAGCAACTGGTAGACCTGCTGGAGGAGCTTTGAAAGGAAATTGGTACCACAGTCAGTAAGTATTTCTTTTGCTACCCCAACCCTTGAGAAGAGCTGCAAGAGACAGTTAGCAATCTGTTTAGCCTTAATAGATCTGAGTGGGAAGGCTTCAGGGTAACGTGTGGCATAGTCTGAAATGACCAAAATGTAACGGTTGCCTGCTGAGCTCTTCTCCAGGGGGCCTACAATGTCCATCCCCATTCTCTCAAATGGAGCCCCAATAATTGGCAGAGGCTGAAGCTGGGCCCGAGCTACTCCCTTGCTTGAAGTAAGCTGGCAAATTTGACAGGAACTACAAAATTTGGAGACCTGTGAAAACATTCCCGGCCAAGCAAACCGGCTGCCAATCCGTCTGAGGGTCTTTTGAAAAGCCATGTGGCCTGCCCATGGGACTGCATGGCCCAGCTCCATTACCTGCACTCTCAGCTTTTCAGGTAATACTAGTGCCTCATCCTTGTCCTTGATCTGGTAAAGAATGCCATTTTTCACAATATAGCTGACTTCATCTAAGCAGCTACCTTTGCCTGTTTTGACACCCTCCTGCTCTTTGACTTTGTCAAACCAGGGTTTAAGTGTAGAGTCCTCTCTCTGCAGTGCCCCTATGTCTGAGGGGATGCTGACGTCCAAAGGACTAAGGGGTTTAGGAAGCTCCTCTTTCCCTTTCTGAGAGCCAACAAACTTGTCCCTTCTCTTTTGGGCCTTAGGCTTTTTGGCTTTGACCGGATGCGCTTCTAGTTCCTCGTCACAAAAGGGCAGCTCCTCAAAAACACCCCTAGCTATCTGTGCCCTGGTGAGGACATTACAGGGTTTGCCAGGTTCGGGAGTACACTGTGCAGGGGGTTCTAAAACAGACTCTGAGCACCCACTATCTGCCTGGATAATCAGATCAGGAAGAGTGGGAATATCATTACCAAGGACGACTGTAAAAGGTAAGTTTTTGGCTAATGCGACGGTAACCAGGTAAGTTTGCCCCCCAACTGTCAGATAGACTTCTGCTGTAGGGTAACTGTGCTCATCTCCATGAATACACACCAGTGGAGTTTGCTCAACTGACTGCCGCTCAGGTGGAACTAAGGAGGACATAACAACTGTCTTGAAAACATCCAGAGTCTAACAATGCCTCCGCCGGTGGCCATTTACAAGCACTGGGGTTGTGCGCCCTATTCTCTGCCCTGTCTGTACGCTTGCCGGCCTAGGTACAGAACAAAGTAGGGACTGCTTGGTTTTTAAAGCTGGGCAAAAGTACTGAGTATGACCAAGTTCGTTACAGTTGTAGCACCTGACTTCCTGTGGTGGTCTAGCGGGCTTTCTCACCGTGCGAGACTGGTGGATAGGTGGAGCTGGCCTACTGTTGCTACTTCTACCCTGGGTTGGACCACACCCATCACCCCCAAAGGACTTACTTGGCGTGGGCTGGTGAGGTTCTCGGCCGAAGTAGCTGGTTCTGGTCCCTTTCCGAGCAGATGTAAAGACCTCAGCCAGACGGGCAGCTTCCTCTGCGGTGGCGGGGTCGTGCTCCTTAATCCAGATCTCCAGCTCGGGACTGACCATCCGCAAGAACTGTTCCAGAATCAGCTTTTCACACACTTGTTGGATTGTTATTTTTCCAGGCTGAATCCATCTCATGAACAGCTCCTTCAGGCGGACATACAGCTCCCGTGGCGTCTCACCGGGCTCGATCTTCAGGGATCTGAAGCGACGGCGGTAGGTCTCTGATGTAATTTCATATTTGGACAAGATGGCCTCCTTCACCTTGTCATAGTCCTCTGTGTCTTTCATGTCCATAGCAACATAGGCACTTCGGGCTTTGCCTGTCAACAGAGGTACCAGGCGAACAGCCCACTCTTCTTCTGGCCATCGGCAAACCTGAGCCATCCTTTCAAACGTGGTCAGGAAATGTTCAATGTCATCGTCAGGAGCCAGGGGAAGAAGCTTTGGCTCCCGGTATGGCCTGTGAGGGTAACGCGGCCCCTCCTCTTCTTCATCCTCGTACTCCTCCTCTGTTGGCATTTCTAGCGTGACTTGAACGGGCCTTGAAACCCGCTGTGGATGCGCAGATCGCTCTGGCTGCATCCTTATTAGCTGCTGCTGGAGTCGCTGGACCTGAATCTCCATGGTTTGCCAGCGCTGCTCCTGTTGGATCGCTCCGTGTTGACAGTTTTGTCTCTTATGGTCTGGGCATCAATTAGTGACTTCATCATCCCAGCCAATTCCTCCATTTTCTCTTCCACACCACTTGCCTTTGCCCCCTGGTGGTCAGCCATTGTCGTCCCAGGTTCCTCATCGGGCTCTTCAGGCATTTTTCTTCCACCTTGTCTGGTATTCATCGTACCTTCTCACTGCGGATAGGACCACTCCTGACACCAAATGTAATGTAGGTTGACCGTGAGCGGCTTGGGGTTCAGTGAGCAAGGTAAAAAAACAAATCCAGACACAGACGGTACTTGTGTCCACAGTTTACTGTTGTTTTTTCAATGATTACAAAAGTGCAAGTGCAAAAAGTGCAGGGTGCAAAACAGAGGCAGGCAGCAGTTTCCTCTCCAGCAGCAGAACACAGACTGATCTTGAAGGCGCCTTTTATGCTGGTCCTACTGATTGGATAAAACCACTATGCTAAAACAGGGATGGTTAAAATTATCATTAGCGTAAAATTAAAACCTAAACCTCCATAAAACAACCCAAAACCCAGATAACTATTAAAACCACCAACTATATACATAAAACCCTAAAACCATTACACCAATTAAATGTTAAAACCCATAAACCAATAAAATACCTAACCTAAAACCCCTGTACAAAATGTTACACGTGGTCCAGCCCGGAACCATAAAAGAGGGAGCTCGTTTCCGGGGGACTCTTTTCACACCTGGACAGAAGATAAAAAGGGAGGTAAGTAAAAGCAGATCCACCATTCATTAAACACAATAAAATACACTAAACACATCAACACTTAAAACATTCTAAAACAGATATTGCACATATTTATTGCACAAAGTCAATTTAAAATGTAATTTATTATTGTCTCCCTTTTCCTCCAGGGACAAGCAACTTCCAATTAAAGTGCTGTGCCTCAGGAATAAAAAATGGTTAAAGGAAAGCAATAAATATTTTTCAAAACCAATTGTGTGCAATTTATTTTGTGATGTGCAAATATGTTAAAAGTGCTGTGTGCTAGGAAATTGTGCTTTAGTGAAGGGTGAAGGTGCTAAGTGTGGTTCTGGGGTAACAAACCAGCCTGTTTGTTACAGGCACATTTACAAGAATGTGTGACTGATTTCATTTTAGTGCTAGAACTTTTCTGGTGGAGGATCTGCCGTGTTATTTTCCATGGAATGTTTCACAGTATGGCATTAAACTTATCTGTCACCATGGAGACAAGGTGACAACATTAGGGCGATTTGGAGATCAGGTCTGTGGATGCATTTAAAAGAAAAGTATGACTGATTTCATTTTAGTCCTATAACTTTTTCTGGTTGTGAGTTTGCCTTTGTCTTGTGTTGTCTGGAATGTTTCACAGTATGGCATTAAACTTCTATCGCCATGGAAACATCGTGACAAAACTAGGCCAAATCACAGGTCAGGCCCATGGACGCGTTTAAAAGAATATATTAATTATTTTGTATTAGTGCTATATGGCTTTTTATGGTTGTGGGTCTGTCATGTTGTTGCTTTGCCTGGAATGTTTCATAGTATGGCATTAAACTTATCTGTTGCCATGGAAACAAGTTAACAACACCTGGCCAAGTTACAGATCAGGTCTGTGGACGTGCTTACAAGAATATAGGAATTATGTATTATTAGTGCTGTAGGTTTTCTGGTGCAGGATCTGCCATGTTATTGTTTTGTCTAGAATGTTTCACAGTATGGCATTAAACTTATCTGTTGCCATGGAAACTAGGTGACAGAACTAGGCCAAGTTACAGATCAGGCCTGTTTTTTTTTTAGCAGTAGCTACAAATGACACATGTAGAAATGCACTGATCCAGCTTTTGTGGTTCCGATACCGATTCCAATACTATGGCTTTAAATGTCTACCGATACCAGTGTAAGGACAGAAAACAGACTTTATTTTTCTAAAAACTAAAATTTTATATGACAAAATGTGTTATATAGCTCTTATTTATCGCTCATGTAACTAATAAAAGTTCAATTATGATGTAGTAAGTAAATAACATTATTAAATCAGTTTTTTAGGCCCCACCAGGAAATCTGCAGAACCGATATTTTGGAGCTGATACCCAATCTTGCAAAATTTCATGGATCGGCGGAGATATGTATGACCAGTATCGGTATCGGTGCGTCCCTAGATAGACCAGTCTACAATGAATGTATAACGAGCATCTGGAAAAGCAGTACATAAAACGAAACGCATGCATACTTTTTTTTTTTTTTTTTTTGTCGTTTTAAATTTAGAAAATGAGTGTCGACCCAAAAAGCAGCGCATTTTAGCTTTGTAAGTGTGAAGTGTTTCCGACAGTCTCAAAATGGCAGCAGGCCCTTGTGAGTTTGACTAGAAGAAAAAAGGCCTGGAGCGATGCCAGTTCTGCTCAAGTATTTTTAGTTGTAGCGAAAACTTTTCTCTGTGGCGCATCAAGAGACACACACATGCAAAAGGTCTCGTCTTGGTTCTGATTATTCTTAGTGTCTTTTGATTTTGTTTTACAGTTTGTAAAATATGTAGACCTGTAGAACGGGGATTTCACAACATCAGGTGTGATCGCTAAGATAAGAAAAGAGAAAAGAGACGCCGCTATTTAACAATGACCTCAAAATTACTGACATCATCTGTAACTTACCGTATTTTTTGGACTATAAGTCGCTCCAGAGTATAAGCTTGCAACCAGCCAAAAAATGCGTAATGAATCAGAAAAAAAAATATATATATATATATAAGTCGCACTTTTTGGGAGAATTTTACTTTATAAAATAAGAGACCAGGAACCAACATTTCATCTTAAAAGTCAAGTTCTAGTAAAAACAATAGAAGAGAGAACAACAGACTGTTATCGTCACATATGAACAGTTCTTCAGATAAATATAACATAAACAACAGAACAGAACAAGTTTAACATAAATCACTAAATCCATTCAATTCTTTATCCTCGGTGTCACTTCTGAGAAACTCCGCGACCTCCAGAGGTAAACAGAGCACCACTTCCTCTTCTGTGTAGGTGTCGTTAGACTCAGCATCAGTTCCAGTTAGAATTATTCCCGCTTTTCTGAATCCCGACAGGATGGTTTCGGTGTCACTGAAGTCCAGACTTTGTCCATCCATCCAGTGACAAGTTTCTCGCTCACTCCAAACTTTCTTTCTGCTGCTCGATTACCATTTTTTGCTGCAGATTTCACTACCGTATTTTCCGGGCTATAGGGCGCGCTCTTAACCCTCAAACCGCATCAAAAAACGACCGCAATCCAGAGCGTCCTCTACACGAATTCACTCAGGTGTCCCAGCATGACTTCAGTAAACTACAAAGCCGCACCACCCGCAGAACACGCAAACACACACGGAGCAGACAGCCACACTCATCACTCCACGCCGACGAGGAACAGAACGGAGGAACGAACTGAAAAAGCGAGTGCAATGTGCCGCTTCTAGACACGACTGAACAACTGAGTCACTGCGAACACGCCGACAATCCGTTGGTCCCAGACAGCACCCTCCCTACACGCCACCACTGAACAAAGCCCAGAGTCACCGTGAACGCGCCAAACAAACAAAACCACTCGCCCATCCAACTGTTGTGTTTCGTTTAAAGTCCGGTGCGGTTTATTTGTGAAAACAGTTTGAAAATAAACCATTTAATGACAGTGTGCCTTATAATCCAGTGCGCCTAATAGCCCAGAAAATACGGTACCTGCAGTAAAATATGATTTTCTTTTTTGGAGACATTTGTGTTCAGTCTTCTCAGTCGTCTTCATATGTTTGTTTAAATGTTAAATTTTCAGTGGTACAGAAGTAACGGTGCGATCGACTGACATGATACAGACAGGACAGAGGCTCTTTCTGCAGGAGACATGCGCAGTAGAGCGAGAAGTGACAGTGGTACAGGAGGAACAGGAGCAGCAGATACTGACACACAAGACTAAAGCGCCCTCTAGAGGCTGTCAGTGTGATAATTTTAATATATAAGTTACACTGGAGTATAAGTCACAGGAAACACCCAAGCCATGAAAAAAAGTGCGACTTATAGACCGAGGACGTCGCCTGAAAATGTTGAAACCTGCTAAAAAATGGCAAACTATTACATATATTCTTTCTGTTTTGTTTGTGCTGTTGTGTTGCCATTAATATTTTACTTTAAGTTATAACGTTTTCCAGCCCCATCTCATTTCCAGACTGTAAATGATGTAATAACTAAATAATAACTTTAATACGGGAGTTTAACATCATGGGAATAAATGTAAGTGTTAATCTGTATCTATAGTTTTGGCACATTTTTGTTGGGGATGTTTTGGAGAGATTGTAAATAAGAATCTAGTGCTATTGGTTCCTAATTGAGGGATTTTCGCTTTGTGTAGGTGAAATTTTCCACGCAGTATGAAGAGGTTAATGATATATTCTGTTTTATTGTGTCTGTAAGTGAAGTATGTGATTATGTGTTGGATTTCTGTGTTATTTTGTTTTGATTTTGGATACAGTGTCTTACTTGTGTGTATCTGTGCTCAGGTGTTTCTGAAGAGCGATGACCTGTGTCTGATGGGAGGGGACCACACGAGGAGGAGGCCCACTCTGCCCTGCGCTCACATCCTGGCTCTTCACGTCCAGCAGCTGGAGATCGGAGCGTTCAAACTCACCACCGGAGCGTACAAGTGGAACAAGCTCAGGTCTCACTCAGTAACTCTCTCTTTTGTGTAGCATTTTGGATAATACTCCCTATTTCATGCAAGATGATGTAATGGGGAAAAGTCATTACTATACCTTGTTGAAATGTCATTACTGATAGCTCTATCTAACTGCGTCATTAGAGCTCATAATACTCCCTACAAAGGAAGCATGGCCAGACTGAATGGACAATCCTCAAAGGGCCCCTAAACACCAAAATCACTTTTTTCTACTGATTATCTGTGCAAATGTGGGTCTAAAATAGAAATGTAAACCTATTCCTGGTCTTATTTTGGAATTTTTGTACATATTTTTTTAAGAATCTGACTTTTTCGTCAAAATTGTGTCTGTAAGGGCCTCTTTAGGATCAACTATGGACAAGACATTTGAATTTTTGATTGGACTAATGGACGCCAATGAGTCAGACGCAGGTTATTATGTGAAGAGCGCAGACACTGGCGTCTACGGGCGGGACGTGAGGAGCCCCTCTCAGCCCCACCCCGACCCGGCACCACTGGGCATCGCCATGTCCTGCTGTGTCTGGAGAAAAGGGAAATGGCGTGATCCGAGCATAAACGGTGAAGTGCGCCGGTCTGCTTCTTGTTGGATTGTTGTGGCTGTCGGTCGGCTGTCAATCATTGCCCCAGAGCCCGCCCCACACTCGCTCCCCCCAACTCACCAGCACCGCCCACTCTGGAGGATTTTTCAGATTTTGCTTAGGGGCAGAGTAAAGTTTCAGGAGGATGTTTAAAGAAATTGTGAATTTATTAACATGGAATCTGTGTTCATGATATAATGGTCAGGTTAAAAGAAAAAGTAGACGCTTCACCTGATTTTTTAATTTATTTTTTAACAAGAAATATATTAGACCAGGGAAAACAGTGTGTTGTCAAATGTTTGTATTTAGTAATATTGTTTATTTAATGAAGTCATTATTACTATATAGTTTTATTAGGAGATATCTACGGAAGCCGCGAGGGGTCACAACAAACGCAAACACTGCAACAAATACAAACGCGACAACACAACAAAAACTCACAACAAACCAAAAAAAGTCACAACAAACCAAAAAAAGCCACAACAAACCAAAAAAAGCCACAACTGAAATGAACACATGACTCTATTTTAATGCAAACGCCGTAACAAACGCAAATGCCGGAACACATTAAAAAGCAACAACACATCTAAAAGCCACAACAGAAGTGACGGCGGGACTCTATTATTATGAATAATGATAAAACAATAAATTACTTTTACTTACGTTTCCAACTTCACCGTTCCTTTACTTTTCACGTTGTAGTTCTTCTTCTTCACTTGCCGCTTGATCGGTCCGTCGGAAAATAGAGTCCCGCGGTCACTTCCGTTGTGGCTTTTTAATGTGTTGTGACATTTACGTTTGTGTTGTGGCGTTTGTATTTGTTGCGGCGTTTGCATGAGTTTTTTGTGGCTTTTTGTTTTGTTGTCACATTTGTATTTGTTGCGGCGTTTGCGTTTGTTGTGACCCCTCTCGGCTTCCGTAGACATCGGCTCAAAATGTTCCCAAACAGGGGAAAATATTTTTTTTCTTGCTTGCTCCATTGCAAGAATCTCAAATAGAATGTACCAAACTCAAAATAACCCAACCCCACAAAATGTTTTGGGGGAATCCGTTGCGTTTCTTTGGCCCTTATGTTTCAAATCGCGCCAAATCTGCAATCTGAAGCAGTCACGTGGTACGGGCGGTTCGCGACGCTTCGAACGTCACCACATACGTCACCGATACAGGCCTCGATACGCACTTCACCAAAGCACACGGAGGACACATCACTGGCAAACATTAAACTCTTAAAGGGCCTAAATTCTGTTCAAACAAATTCTCCATTCTGAAAAATTCCCGTATGAATGTCGTCAGAATGTCATTGCCGCCGTTCTCGTAAAGCCATTAACCCCGCAATATGCTCGCAGTCCATTGCCATTATTTTCAGCCTATAATCAATATTCCGGGCTATATTTTACAGTAGATCAAATTAAACTGTAATTCCATGTCACTTCGCTGTGTCCTTGCGCATACTGCCTCATTAACTGTACATTAGCTCGTCTCCCGAACCCGCACGCTGTCTCCCTCTATGACAGAGCTGGCCCACGCTCTTCGGGGACACTTCTCCCTGTGTCCTTCTCTCCCTCCCCAATATGGCCGACAGCTGCTGGGGTCGTGGCGCGCGGTGCTGGGATGGTAATGGCACATCTGTTTGGGTTCAGCCGGTGGTGAGGAGCCAGGAGAGGCAGATGGAGACGAACACGGGAGCGAGGGCTGGGCTGGAGAAAGAGAGATTCTCGTCCAGATGTGGAGGTCGGGGTGGACGCTGTCTGGAGTTCCCGTGGACTTTTTAAATTAGGTCAAGAGACAATGCAATTAGTGCAGTCAAAACTTTTAAATGTGTAAACTTAGTAAAGCTTGTGTTAAATTTGGGCATAGCTTGACAACACCTGATCTCACTGGGAATAATGGGAGCTACAGGAAAGAGAATATGACTCCAGTACTAGGGCTGGGTATCACTGAGAAGTTGCCGATACGATTATATACCTCGATACATAGACCATGATACAATAAATATTTAAATACAGTGCACTTTCAAGTCAATACTACAATATTGGCTAAATCATGGCTGTGATACTAAAAGTCTTTGTTAAACCTTTTATTGTGCAAAGTTAAAATCAAAAACACCAATTTTAATCCTCAAAACAGTGAAAATGTCAAACGTGTCACGTAAACAAGTTTCCTTCCTCTAAACAAGCAACAAAACTGTAGCGCTGTAATAAAATTATTTAGTAAAATTTACCAAAAAACACTCTCGGCGATATATTGATACAGCAGTGCACGATATCGATACTGTATCATCATATTAAATGATACGATATATCGATATTTCTATATTTTTGCACACCTCTGTCCAGTACAAGCTATTGTTGTGTCCTTGGGCAAGAAACTTCGCCCACCTTCCCACATGTTTTGAAGTACACTGAGGGCCCATTTTACTCTATTTTCTGGTTTGTGTTATAATGTTGTTTCCTCGTCGCATTCAGACCTTGAGTTGTGTTTTGTTTTTTGTTTTGAGTTCTTCTCTGAAATGGAAGACACTCTATTTCAATTTTAGTGTTTTCAGGTCGACAGAGAACTGTGCCGGTTCCTGCGCCTAATCTCAAACCGACTGACGTGTTCACACCAAAAATCAGAGCGTTCAGGAACCGAAAAGTTAGAACCAAGTAAAACATGTTTTGTTCAACAAAACGTGATGACACACTAGAGGTCAGCAGGTTCATCCGGGTCACACACAGTAAAATCAACAAGCGAAGAAAACGTGTGTGTGGAATATGGTGGAGAAATCAAGTGACAAGGAGACTGTGCAGTCGTCAGCGGAGGAGACCAAATATTTGCTGTATCTGTGCTCGCATGGTTTAGATTGCAGATTGTTGCAGCAGAGCTTGACGCAGATAAATAATTATTTGTATGAGTACAAATATTTGCTGGTGTCGATGATGCGATCCATGATTGTTATTTTCTCGATGTGACATCGTCTTTTGTATGGCCGTGTTTTTAATTTGGCGGCAAATCCACACCCTCTGTTGATGACTCATCATGAGTTCATTTAAAGGTTGTATGGAGGATTTTTTTTTGTTTCAAATTGTCAATGATAGATTATAGAGATGCAGTAGCCTTGTAATTATGATGACCAAAAAAAAGATAATAAAAATTCATCAACTCTGGACGTGGTGGGGCTAAACATTTGCCAATAGATAACGACACTGCCTCGTTATCTGTGAGCTGACAGGCTGTCAATCAATCTCCCTACGTTTCTAGCATAACTGACTTGCCTGCGCCGCCGGTACGTGGTTTACGTACGACTGTCACGCAGTCCACAGACGCAAGACGCACAGACGCTGTTTACTCCACCAACGCAACAGTTCTTAGCGGCTTTTTTTTTACCTATATCTTCCTCGCAGTTCGCACAAAGTTTGTTGCAATGGCGACAAGAATCCAGGAGCAGTTCGCCGCAAAACAAAGTCCGTTTTTGAGGTTGCTGAAAGAAGAAGACAAGGGGAAAAGCAGCGAAGCCAAACTAAGGTGATTCTTGAAGATTCATTCCAGCGATGGCGCAACTGAAGCAGACGCAGGGTCTAAAGACTGACGCACTGGTCCACAAATTACTCCTGGACAGGAAACTTCTGCTTATTATGAAAACGTACTTTATTTCCAAGAGCGAGACAAACGTTTTTCAGGACATGAAAGCGATATCCTATGTCTGAAAACGTAATTTTCAAGGCAAAGAAAGAGTCCACTTGCTGCTGCGTGTTGTAGCTAGTTCATTCGCACGGAATCTCCGCGCACCGCTCCTCTCCCCGCTCCCTGCTCCGCTCTTCTCCCTGCTCCTCACTTCTCGTCCGCGCACGAAATGTCCTCACTTCTCCGTCTTGCCTAACCAACACTGTAGTTAGTTGTTTACAAGTCATGTGCAGCACCGGCTGTAAACAAACCTGTTTCTGGCGTAAGGATGAGGCGGGAGGAGGCGTTTCTACGTAGGAGCTGTAGGGGAGGGGGGGTGGTTTCACACATGCGCAACATTTGAAAAAGGACAAACAGTCGCTGGATTTCTCGTTCCTTGGAAAATCCTCTATACAACCTTTAACCCTCTCAGGCTCAAATTAATTTGTAGTATCAGGAAAAATCTGATATTTGGGGAAAATTATAATATGGGGTAGTAATATAATCCTGACTTTTTTTATCAGCATGGATGGGAGAAAAGGCTCCTGAGTAAAAAAAGCTCATAAAATATGGATTTAGAGTAAGTAGGTAATTGGAATTTAGCTGTTGCAAATCTGCAACACCTGCCTGGAGAGGGTTAAAAGGGTTCACCAGTGGACACTTTGGTTCCCAGTCTAAGTGGCAACAGCAACGATGTGGCTGGCCTGAAAACAGCTATAGTGATGTCATGTGGTGATACAGGAATTGCTTCACTGTGTTTTTAGACTCTGTACACCTTCATTAGAATAATTTGGATAATTTCACCCCTGGAATTGCTAAACTCTCCTGAACAAAACGTAAAAGAGAGCTGCTGACTTGAAAACTACAGCTTCATGACATCAGAAGTTGAAGCAGAGCATTTTGAGCTTTGGAAATATACGCAGACAAATAATAAAGCTTTACTCAAACATGTGTGAATGAAACAAAACACAACTCCAGGTCTGTTTTTGACTAGGGAACATTATAACATGGCATAAAGCTCACATGGGTCAATTTTGTGTACCGTATTTTCCGTATAGCCCGGAAAATACGATAAATGGTTTGAACATGGGTCATTCACCGGTGAGCACTTTGGTTCCCAGTGTAATTGCCAACGATCTGACAGGCCTGAAAACCGCTATAGTGATGTCATGTGGTGATGTCATGTGGTGATACAGGAATTGCTTGTGTTTTTAAACTCTGTACACCTTCACTGGAATCAAGCGGCCTGAAGGGACCCTAACCCTAACCCTCTATTTATTTTATTTATTAAATGTTTTTTTATTGGTATGGATGTGAGGATGTGTCTATATTTGTTCATTTTTACTGCTACAGATTTGCTCTATCAGAGTTTTGTTGTATTTCATGCAATGACAGTAAATAAATCTAAATTTGGATAATTTCAGCCCTGGAATTGCTAAACTTTCCTGAACAAAAGGTAAAAAGAGCTGTTAACTTGAAAACTACAGCTTCATGACATCACAAGGTGGAGTAGAGCATTTTGAGCTTTGTAAATGTAGACAGACTAATAATAAATGATTAGTCAAACATGTGTGAATGAAACAAAACACAACTTGAGGTATGTTTTTGACAAGAGAAGAACATTATAACATGGCATAAAGCTCAAAGAGTCAATTTTGTGTAATAGAGGACGTTTAAGAATGAGTGTGTTTGTGTATTTTGTGTGTTTAGTTTTCTCAGATTTTGCGAGGTTGGTTGATACATCGTTTGCCCTCTTTCGTGTTCTGATTTGCACAATGTTTTTGACAATGAATTTACTTCAGATGCCCTTTCTTGGCTTTAAAAAATAAAGTGTGCGCTGGATTTGACCTTATAACTTTTTGTTGTTTCCAAATAACAAAGAAACAGAGTCAGAATATTAAACTGTATTTTCTATTGTATTTCATCCTTATTAAACAACACCAACAGCGTTTGTCCTTCTGGTTTTCTTCCCTTCAGGAGGATAGCGAAGGTGGTGAGCCAGATCCACGCGTTCCAGGAGGCCGTGTTTCCCTACAGCTCGGACCGGGACCTCCAGTCGTACCTGCGGGTCCGGATCGCGCGCATGGGCTCCGCGGACATCCACCAGCTGGCCTCGGGAAACCAGGCCAACTTCCAGCAGACCAGCGAGCGCCAAACACGGAGGATCCACGACACGCTGCGGAGGGTCAAGGCCAGCTTCCAGTGAGCTCTGCCCCGAAACGAGAGCTCCGACGGCGGCGGGGCAAGAGCGTACAGCTGCAGCCTCTGGACCCGAACCTCCAGACTGGACCTGCGCAGACCAGAGAACTATTTTAACAAGTGCTTGTTTTGAAACGCACTTACACAGAGACTGTATTCTAAGATTGCACATTATATATATTTTGCTGAACATGTGTTTTGAGAAATGGTACAAGTTGAAAATACACTCTATATTGTGTTCAAAAGTATTTTTATTTTACCAGGAAAGTAAGAACTTGATTTATATTTGAGTCCTGCCCCATAGGTAACTCACTGGAGCAACAAAAGCACCCAAAACTTTGCAAACTTTGGCCCAACCCAGCCCAGGAATCAAACTTCAAAACCATATAAGGTTACGTTCAGACTGCAGCCTGAAGTGACCCAAATCAGATTTTTTTGCAACCTGTATCTGATCTTTTAATGACAGTCTGAACGACACAGATCTGATTTTTTTTCAAATGCGACCCAGGACACTTGGATATGTGCTCCTAAAACCGATACATATCCGATCTTTTGACATGCGACTTCAGTCTGAACGGCCAGGTCACATTCATCCCACCTACACGTCAGGCTCGGAGTCTAGTCAATGGAGGGAAAGCGAGGTTAACGAGTTAATTAATATTTTCGAGGATTGCTGTATTCAGGCCAAATTGGAGGAGCCTTATTGGAACTGGGCAGTTTTTGAAATGATTGCCGAAGAAATGTCCGAGCGCGGCTACAGGCGGTCCTGGCTCCAATGTCAACGAAAAAATAAAGAGCCTGCGAGCCAAATACAAAGAGGCTAAAGACTCATACAAATGAAGCGGCCGTGGACGTGTAACCTGTCTGTTTTACAAAGAACTGGACCATATTTGGTGGTGTGTGACATCGTTGTGTCCTCCAATGCACATGCGGGACACTTTAGGGGCGTTTAACTTTCACACTGGAGATCACAGACCAGTCGCATTTAAATGGAAATGTGAACGACCTCGCGAAAAAGTCAGATTTCACAAATAAAATTGAGCATTAAAGGTTGTATGGAGGATTTTTTGTTTGTTTCAAATTGTCAGTGAAAGTTTAAAACACCATTACAGAGACGCAGCAGCCTTGGAATTATGATGACCAAAAAAAAAAGAAAGAAAATCTATCAACTGTGGACGTGTTGAGGCCAGATAAACATCAGCCAATAGAAAACGAGGCTGCCTCATTTTCTATTGGCTGTCAGGTTGTCATTCAAACTCCCTACGTTTCTAAGGTAACTATGCAGCGGGTCTTAGAGGCTTTTCCTAATTGTGGCTCTCTCGCAGTTCGCATAAAGTTTGTTGCAATGGCGGACGAGAATCCACGACCAGTTCGCCGCAAAAGAAAGTCGTTTTTTTGACGTCGGTGAAAGAAGGAGAAAGGAGAAAAGGAATGAAGACAAACTGAGGTGATTCTTGGAGATTCCTTCCAGCGACTGAAGCAGACGAAGGGTCTAAAAACTGAGGTGTCGGTCTCTAAATTATTTCTAGAGGGACCTGTGGAGGAGGAAGGTGGTGTCACGCATGCACTACATTTTAAAAAGGACTGTCGCTGGATTTCTCTTTCCTTAAAAAAAATCCTCTATACAACCTTTAAGCCCTGCAGTCTGAACATAGCCCGAGCCACCATGCCACCAGATAAGAGTATCCACGATAAGTAAACATGTTTTTGTACGTGGTTTGTTACATTGGTGGTTTTCTGATTCTATCCGGTTGATACTTTGCAGTGATGTCATGCTGGGGGTGTTCTACATGTATGTCTATGGTGGAATGTTCAGAAGTTTCCATGCTGACACAATGCACATATTAGCAAAGACTGTCAAAAAGATTTAAAACTCAAGAAAAAATACAAAATGGATTCAAATGGTACATTTTCAGGAGCCTGTGATCAATGCGAGCGTTCATTTGTTTTTGATTATTTTTTTTAGGCTTGTGACTGTAATTTTATATACGAGAAGTAGTTTACCAACACAGATCAGCTCAGTTATTATAGTTCCAACTCACTGTTTTACTTATGGTCAGATTGTGTTCAAATAAAGCTCAGATTAAAGTCTAACTAAGTATCAGAGCTTCAGACAGAGCATTGTCTACAATTAGCATCACACCCCCAGGGAATATTGATGACATCAGCCGCAAAGTATCAGTAGAACTTTGTCATGTTTAGGGTGACCAGATGTCCCTATTTACCCAGGACAGTCCCACTTTTGAGCACTGTGTCCCCTGTCCCAGCAGATTTATACAAAACCAGTGATTTGTCCCAGTTTTACATTAGAAATGCCCCAAATGTCCCTATTTTGGACCAATTTGATCTCCACGAGAACTATACTAAGATTAAACCAGGACTACATCAGGTCTAAACCAGGTCTAAAACACGATTATCACAATTTTTGACTAATCTCGTCCCTGCCAACAGTAAAGAGGAGCATAAATTGTCATTTGTTACACCAAAATACAGAGAACCGTGTCTGCAAATGACCATAAAGCAGAAAAATGCAGCGACAGAAGCCCCTCAGATTATGACAATTTTACACGCTGCTTTCACAAATTTATTTATACACTGCAAAAACAAAATGTAGCCAAGTTAAGATGACTTGAATTAAGAGAGTTTTATCATGATTCAAGTACTTAAAATAAGAAAAACAACAACTTTTTGCACTTAAAATAAGAAACAAAATCTAATGTTGTGTGAATTAAGAAAAACACTCTTGTTGCATTGGTAGATAATTTTACTTGTCAAGCTGAATAAAGTAAAATGTTCTTAATTTAAGTCATTTTAACTTAACGTATTTTTCAGACTATAAGTCGCTCTGGAGTATAAGTCGCACCAGCCAAAAAATGCATAATGAAGAAGAAAAAAAAACATAAGTTACACTGGACTAAAAGTTGCACTTTTTGGGGGAAATTTATTTTATAAAATCAGGGACCAGGAACCAACATTTTATCTTGAAAGGCAAGTTACAGTAAAAAACAATAGAACAGAGAACAACAGGCTGAAGATGCGTTAATATGTTAACGTAACATTAACAATTATTCAGATAACTATAGCATAAACAACAGAATATAAGTTTACCAAACTCTCCATCTCACTCCAAATCACTAAATCCATTGAATCCATTGAATTCTTCATCCTCATTGTCACTCCTAGCAACTTCGGTCATCACTGAAGTCCATGCTTCCAGGAAAGTTTGATGGTCCACCTAGGTTGTTGTGAAGCTGTGTTCTCCATCCCCGCTTTCTGCCAGTTCCTCACAAGTTTCTCACTCACTCCAAACTTTCTTTCTGTTGTTTTGTTGTTTCTTTTCTGCTGCATATTTCACTACTTGCAGCAGGACAGTGGCTTTTTCTACAGGAGATATGCACAAGCCTAGAGCCTCTTGCGGCTGTCAAACTGAAAATTTTAATATATAAGTCGCACTGGAGTATAAGTCACAGGAAACACCCAAACCATGAAATAAGAGCGACTTATAGTCTGAATAATACAGTAGCTAGATATTGTTTTGTTTTGTTTTTTTTTCTTCCCCAGTGTACCAACAATCCCAACCCAGGTGTGTCCCAGTTTACAACTTTGAAAGTCTGGTCACTCTAGTCATGTCATCCTGATAACCATCAATACAAGCTTAAAAAATGTATTGTAATAAAACAAAATTAGACTACTTTACTGTTACTTGGTGTTATATTGACTACTACAGTGAGACACAAAAACTTTAAAATACATTTCAGTGTGGGTTTACATCAGTGTCTTGCCCAGGGACCCAACAGAAGCAGGTGGGTGAGGTCTGAACCGGCGAATCTCCTGTGCTCGTTCTTTAAGTTACCTCTACAGAACTCAGGACCGGCTCAAAACGAAACCCCGGCGTTTGACCTTGTGGACAGATTTAAGTTCAGCAAAAGTCTTCGTTTGTCTGTTTACCCGGTACAGCAGCCTCCAGGAACCAAAACAGTGGAACCAAAACAAGCTGACAAGTCAAAATGGGACGTGAATTCTAACTACAGCTGGATCTATTCATCTGAAAAAAAGAAATCACAATATAAACCTGTTTCTTTCTTTTGCTATATTTATTTTGGTATCACAAAGGTCCTGTAATGCATAAAATTGATTCTTGTGAACTTTAAGCCTGTTTCTTCCTCAAAAACATGCCTGGATTTGTGTTTGTGTTGTGTTTTGTTTCATCCACGCATGTCGTCAAAGCTCGAAACGCTCTGTTCAACATTGTGATGTCATGCAGTGGTAGTTTACAAGCTACAACAGCTTCGTTTCAGCTTTCGTTCAGCAGAGGTTGGAAACTCCAGGGCTGAAATGATCCAAATGACTCAGTACTGAAGGTTTATGATGTTTAAAAGGACAGAAACCCAACAACTTGACAAAACTGCAAAAGTAGATACATTATAAAGTGCAGATGGGATTATTGTGCATCAATGCAAAGTCCAGTTCACAGTTATGGCAGATATGGAAAGTTGGAAAATGGAGAGAAATACATGTATATACTTACACATACATATATACAGTGTTGGGAAAGTTACTTTTAAAATGTATTCCCCTACAGATTACAGATTACATACCCCAGAATGTAGTTTGTAACGTAATCCATTAAATTATTTAAAGTGAGTAACTTAATCTGAATACTTTGGATTACTTGATTTGCTGTAGAGAAGCAAAGACTCGGATATAGTAAGATAAGATAAGATAAGATGTTTTGTTTGCTAAAAGACAATGAAAAGCCCAGACTTTACTTAACCATATTAAAAATATTATTGATAGAAGAAGAGACACGTCCGTGTAGCATTTAGTCCTGTTAAATCCTGGTTTAGACCTGGTTTAGATCTAGTTTAGGTCTAGTTTAGACCTAGTTTTAGTCCTGTTTTTGTCCTGGTTTAGCTCTAGTTTAGACCTGATTTAGTTTCCGGCAATGAGTGGAATTACGTAAAAAAACTGGAAAATACCGCCGTGTAATCCATTTATTTCAACAAAGTAACTGTAATCCAATTACCACTCACTGAAACAGTAACTGTAACTGAATACAGTTACTCATAATTTGTACTCTGATTACGTAACTCCGGTACATGTAATCTGTTACTCCCCAACACTGCATATATACACATACACACATACATACATAATTTAAAGCCAAAACGAAACAAAAACAAAGTTGATATACATGTAAACTTAGGCCCCATCCACACTAGTACGCATTCGAGTCATTTTCTATGTGGATGCAGTGTTCGTTCACATTAAACCGACTGAAAACGGCTCCAGAGACGGAACGATCTGGTGCCGCCAGCTCCCACGAATTCATCTGATCCAGCACTGTGTGGACGCCTGAAAACGCTGATACACTGATGTAGGTTTATGCGCCGAAAAGTAATTCACAGCCAAAACGCTAAGAGGCTAAAATATATGTCCATTCCTAAATACGGTCTATGTGCACAACCTGCAGACGTATAATCTCTGAAAAGTTTAACATGAACCATCTCCAACACGATAGAAACACAGGACAGACTCACCATCAGCAGAACATCCCTCTGTCACAGAAAAAACACTCATATTCCACTGAGTCGTGTCCTTTAGTCCGACAGAAGCTGAACCGCATCAGCGACACAATAGTGAGATGTTTTTTAGCGCTCAGTTTATGCAAAAGAGCCCTGTGGTTTTAAGTTTTATTTGCGTAAAACATAAATATATGCTCAAAGCTGTGGATTGCAGATACAGAAACGACATGTCTCTGATACGGCGATACGATGATTTATTTTACTATAAACATAAACTTAAATTGAGGCAGATATTGCATACTAAGATATAAATACAAGAAACTGAGGTGTGGTTAAAAATAAAGACATAAAAAAACCATAAAAGACAGTGGAGCACTTCCTGTATTACCACATGACATCACAAAGTGGAACAGAGTGTTTTGAGTGAGTGTTAAACGTGTGAATGAAACAACAAAAACTCACACAACTCTTGTTTATATTTTTGATGAGGAAATGACATAACGTAGATCAAAAATCGCGTATTTAAGGCTATTCAAGTGTAGTTGTTAAACCGTTGCCATGGTTTTTAACAACAACAAACAGCAAATATGCTCTTTGCTTTGACAGTTTTATTGGCTTACTCTTGCTTTTGTGAACTTGAATAAATTGTATACATGCATGATTTAGTCCAGCCTGCAAACCTGGAGATACTGGAGCAAGAAAAAGAAAAAATACCCAAGTAAAAGTAAAAGTATCACATGGAAATTTGACTTAAGTAGAAAGTATTAAAGTACCTGTAAAAATGTACTTTAAGAGTAAAAAGTAAAAGTATTTCACGCGGATTTTTTGATCTTATAAATCTTCAAATGCAGTGATTTTGATTAAGATTTGTACAGATTTTATTTTTATTTTTTCAGTCAAAACATCTGAATCAGTACTTTGTTTCTAGTTGTTTTTCTTTGTATATTTTGTTTGCTCAAACCAGAGGTGGGGACTTGTGAGTCATGACTTGGACTTGAGTCAGACTTGAGTCACTATTTTTAGGACTTGAGACTTGACTTGATAAAATGGACTCAGACTTGGGACTCAGGGCAGCCGCGGGGTCTTAATAGTCTTAAAAAGGTCTTAAATTTCATGTTCTTAAATTTCTGCTGCAGTGCGATGTTAAAACTTTGGTTTCTGGCGTAGCAGCAATGAGTAAACAACCAGTAGAGTGGAGGAAGACGTTGGATGGATCATGGGGAAGTGTAGGTTTAATCCACAGTGGCTCTTAGATTCTAGATATAGTCCGATAGTTGGTTGGTCATTATTAGAACTGGATCTGGTGTTTTCCGCCTGCATAATGGGTGCAATGTTGGTCTTAATTTTCATTTAAGTGGTGTTTAAAAAGTCTTGAGTTTGGGGAAGTTAAAGGTTGTATGGAGGATTTTTTTTTGTTTCAAATTGTCAATGAAAGTTTAAAATACCATTACAGAGACGCAGCAGCCTTGTAATTATGATGACCAAAACAAAAAGAATGAAAATCTATCAACTGTGGACATGGTGGGGCCAGATAAACATCAGCCAATAGATAACGAGGCCCCCTCTTTATCTATTGGCTGTTAGGTTGTCAGTCAAACTCCATTATGTTTCTAGTGTAACTGACTCGCCGACGCGCTGGGATTACGTGGTTTATGCAGCGGTTCTTAGAGGCTTTTTCAAACTGCCGCTTCCTCGCAATTCGCACAAAGTTTGTTTCAATGGCGGACGAGAATTCACGACCGGTTCGCCGCAAAAGAAAGTCCGTTTTTGAGGTCGCTGAAAGAAGAAGAGGAGGGGAGCGAAGCCAAACTGAGGTGATTCTTGGAGATTCCTTCCAACGATTGCACGACTGAAGCCGACTAAGGGTCTAAATACTCACGTGTCGGTCACTGAATTATTTCTAGACAGGTCACTTTAACACTGGCTGTAAACAAACGTGATTTCTAGAGTTAGGAAGCGGGAGGAGATGTTTTTAGTGAGGTGCGGAGGAGGAAGCTGGTGTCACGCATGCACAACATTTGTAAAAGGCCTGTCGCTGTATTTCTCTTCCCTTAAAAAATCCTCTATACAACCTTTAACCCTGGGACTTGACTTGAACTTGAAGGTCAATGACTTGGGACTTGAGAAGTATTTTTAAATCTTAATTCATTCTATTCTGACCATAATGATTCTCTCTAAGATCTTGTCAAGACTTTTAAAAAGGAAACATTAGCATTTCTAGACTTTTATATACTCTATAAATACTCATATATAAATATACTATGTTTTTGTAAGTACAATTTATCTTAAAATTCATATAACTTGCAAAAATCTAAGCAGACGACTTGGATTTGACTTGGACTTACGGGTCAGTGACTGGAGACTCGACTTGGACTTGCTTGTATTTGACTTGGGACTTGACTCGGACTTGAGGTCGAAGAATCGAGACTTACTTGAGACTCGCAAAACAACGACTTGGTCCCACCTCTGGCTCAAGTTCTGAATTTTGTTATTTAAGTAAAAGAAGGTACAGATACCGGAGCAAAAAGAACAGGAAAATACTCAAGTAAAAGTCAAAGTATCACATTAAACTTTGACTTAAGTAGAAAGTATTAAAGCACCTGTAAAATCGTACTTTAAGAGTAAAAAATAAAAGTATTTCACGCAGGTTTTGAGGTCTTACAAAGCTTCAAATGTAGTGATTTTGATTAAGATTTGTACTGAATCACAACTGAATCAGTAATTTGTTTTTATTTGTATATTTTTGTTGCTCAAAATGCAAATGTGTTAAAAAAATAAACCCTCAGCCTTTTCAGGAGGCCTCAAACAATCATAAAAACAAAAATACTTTTACTTTTTAGTCCTTTTCAAACATGTAGTGGAGTAGAAAGCCTGAAATACCTGCTCTCAAAGTAAAGTAAAGTATCCATTTTAGTACAAATACCTACATTTTTTACTTAGGTGCAGTACTTTACTACTTCTCCTTTCCTGGTCTGGACCGGTTGGACCAGCTTCAGCTCTTGCTACACTTTATGGTTCATTGTTTCGTTCAATTTGAGGCACAGCTGTTGTTGTTTTCCGTAGCCAGAATCTGATGCGTTGCCAGACTACTAAATTGATATCTTATAATGATTTCATTTTAGCGAACAATGTGAAGTAATTGCATTTGTTATCAATCGGCCACAGTGACGGGTCCATTGTGTCAGGGCCGAAGCTCGCTATTATAGGAAAACTGATATAACATAATGAGATGACAATGTGTAAAATGTTATTTGAGAAACGATGCTCAAGTCGCTGTGTATTTTTCTATCTGGCGCCCGCTCTCCTCCGCGGCCGGGCGCTGCGAGGGGCTCCGTGGAGATGCGATGTGACGTGCTATGAAGATTTGCTTAATTTAGCCAAATAAATGAGATTTTCTAAGCCCGTGTATCGTCGGAGCCTGTTATTCTGTGTCGTTTTCGAAAGCTGTTGTGGGTTGAAATCTGGGTTATGCCGAAGAAAAATAACAACATTTTTAGTTTTAGTATTCGAGGAAAACATACAGATAACAAAATGAAACTGAAAACTTGCTGTGTTTGTGTTTAAAAATGACATAAATTGAAGTCAAGGTATTGGGAACAGCAGAATATTTTTGCACTAAGACCTTGGTTTTTCGATGTTTGTGAGCGAAATTCACATGGGTAAGAAGTTGGTGCAACAGTTGGTAAGAGATAAAAATGACCCAAGGCTGACTGAGAGTGAAATCTGATGTAACAACGACTCTAACAGATGTTTTTAAACTATGGATGAGAACTCAGTGAGGTGAAATGTGAAATTATTTATTTTAATATGTCTTAAAGAAATCCTGTATTAAGCAAAACTGAGGGGATGTTCACACGACAATGTTTTTGGGTTGAAACCGTGAAGTTTGTATTCGTTTTGGCCATGACATCACAAGGTGGAACAGAGTGTTTTGAGGGAGTGTTAAACGTGCATGAATGAAACGACAAAAAAACATACAACTAAAGGTATGTTTTTGATGAGGAAACAACATAACATGGATCAAAAATCGGGGACTATGAGCCCTTTAAGGCTATTCAAGTGTAGTTGTTAAACCGTTACCATGGTTTTTACTGACAAAAAATACCAAATATGCTCGTTGCTTTGACAGTTTTATTGGCTTACTCTTGCTTTTGTGAACTTGAATAAATTCTATACATGCTTGATTTAGTCCAGTCTGCAAACCTGGACCAGCGGTGGAAAAAGTTCTGAATTTTGTTACTTAAGTACTGGAGCAAAAAATGAATACATACTCAAGTAAAAGTAAAAGTATCATATGGAAATTTGACTTAAGTAGAAAGTATGAAAGTATCTGTAAAAATGTACTTTAAGAGTAAAAAGTAAAAGTATTTCACATGGATTTTGAGGTCTTATAAAGCTTCAAATGTAGAGATTCTGATTAAGATTTGTACAGAATTTTGTTAAATGTTTCTAGTTGTTTTTATTTTTATATTTTTGTTTGCTCAAACCAGAGGTGGGGACTTGTAAGTCATGACTTGGTCTCCAGTCAGACTTGAGTCACTATTTTTAGGACTTGTAGTGGACCAAACAGGAAGGCAAAGACAAGGTATAAAAATAAGTTTAAATTTAATAAAGCCAAAAAAAGATATAATTTAACAAAGGCTCAAATTAGGCAAATTATTAACAAAAAAGCTGGGCCCAACTGGGGTAACTCAAAATCAAACTGAACAGAACAAAACGAACCCAACCAGACAAAGGAACAGGTGTGTTTAAATACCTGAGGACCAACTAAAGCTAAACACAAGAGGGAGGAATTACACTAATTAACTAACTAAACCAATAACTTAATCAAAGTAAACAAAAAAGCTAATAATTATAATACAGAAAATAATAAGTGATAATAATGTGACCTTAACACAAACTAAACAAATTAACTTAGTAAAACAAACTAAATAGTGCTCCCCCCCTTTGCTGAGTTCTGATGGTCTCTCCCAGGGTCCTCTGTCCGGTGCTCAAAAAAACAAAAAGAACAAGTGTAAGTAAATTAGACTTATATTAACTAAAATGTGTGCACTCAAATTAGAACATAAGTCTAAATAACAGAATTAAATTATGTGTAGTGTAATTAACTTAATGTAAATAATAATGAAAATTAAATAATACTGACACTATGGAGTGGTGGCAGAGGTATCCACCACAGACTTGAGACTTGACTTGATAAAATGGACTCAGACTTGGGACTCAGGTTATCCGCAGGGTCTTAAAAGTCTTAAAAAGGTCTTAAATTTCATGTCCCTAAATTAAGGCCTTAAAAAGTCTTAAATTATGTTGTCCAAGTCTTATTTTTTCACAAAGGTCTTAAATTTCATTTGTCTGTTGTTTGTCTACTCAACCGAGCTGCAGTGAAATGTTAAACTGAGGGAGGAAAAAACAACAACGTGAAATTATGTAAACGGTGAAGTTTGTATTAGTTTTGGCCTTTCGTCCACACAGAGCCGGAGTTTTGGGTGGGTGAAAATTATGTTTTTTGAGAACAGATTCCAGAGTGGAGAAATCGGACAACGTTGGTGTTGTGTTGTTGTTTGGACGAGCAAACCACAGCTTTTGGAAAACGATGACGTCGCGACCTCGTCATCGTCAGGGTCCTCTGATCCAGCGAAGGTTGCAGCCCTCGAACTGGCCTCCACTCACCCCAAGACCTTTGCCAAAATGTGACAGGTGTAGCCCACGGAGCCGGTCCTGTCGCCCAGCAACCGAGACACGCTGCTAACGCCGATATTTACCAACACACACCACAGATTCCACACACAGATCAATTACAAAGATTACACACGGATAATGAAACTGTTGGATTTTGAGACCAAGTTATTCTAATAATTCTCATCCAAATCCAGTGTTGGGGAGTAACAGATTACATGTACCAGAGTTATGTAATCAGAGTACAAATTATGAGTAACTGTATTCAGCTACAGTTACTGTTTCCATGAGTGGTAATTGGATTACAGTTACTTTGTTGAAATAAATGGATTACACTGCAGCATTTTCCTGCTATATCCCTTTTTTTTTCCCCACAGTAATTCCACTCATTGCCGGAAACTAAACCAGGACTAAATCCGGTCTAAACCAGGACCAAAACAGGATTAAACCAGGAGTAAAACAGGATTAAACCAGGACTAAACCAGGACTAAACCATGGTGTAACTTTCCCAACACTGTCCAAATCTTATGGCTAAAAACAAAAACTTATGTTTAACTTTTGCAAAACAAAACGGCTATATTTCTGGGACACATCAAAAATAGATTAAAGTACTTTTAAGTTTAAAAAACGGTGATGAGATATGCATTATTAAATAATATTATCATTGTTAACAGCGCCACATACAGGCGTGGCACATGTATTACATTGTTTTCGCTCAGTGCTTCGTTGTCGTGTGGATGTGAATATTTATTGATCCATCACGTTTCAACCCACAAAATATAAAGTAAAATAAAATCCAGGAGTGCTGTGGTGTGGATGTAGACTAACTCTTGTGAGCTTCAAGTCGTGTTATAATGTTGTTTCCTCATCAAAAACAGACTTGGAGTTGTGTTTCATTCACACATGTTTGAGAAATCCTGGTTTATTAGTCTGTCTACATCTCCAAAACACCAAATGCTCCTCCACCTTGGGATGTCATGAAGCGGTAGTTTCCAAGTTAACAACGACCCTTTACCTTTTGTTTAGTGGTGAATGTGTGAATGAAACAAAACAGAACAAAACTCCAGGTCTGTTTGTGACGAGGAAACAACAGCACAAGACAATCCAGAAAATGGGGTAATATGGGCCCTTTAAGGTTAATGTACAGTACTGGTCAAAAGTTTTAGAACACCGTAATTTTTCCACTTATTTATTGCAATTCAAGTCGTGTAAGTCCAATGAAGAGCTTGAAATGGTACAAAGGTAAAATCTGAACAGCCAGAAGTTAAAGAAAAAAGAAAAAAGATACGAAACACAAGTCCAAGCTCTGCCAAAACTACCTCAGAAAAAAAGAACAAGATGGTAAAACTTGAAAACATGGAGTGTCCAGACTTAAACCCCATGGAGCTGGTTTGGGATGAACTGGACAGAAGAGTGAAGCAACCTACAAGTGCCACACATTTATGGAAACGTCTGCAACAGACTTGGGAAGAACTTTCTGAAGAATATTTGATTTCTGTTGTGAAAAGAACGAGCCACGAGTGTGTTCAGCTGTTCTATCTGCCAAAGGTGGACACTTTCATGAATCAAAAGTTTAGAATACTGGTCTGGAGAAAGTGTGGTGCTCTAAAACTTTTAACCAGTAGTGTATGTTTTATTGTTACAGTAGGAAAATCTGTCCTCTACATTTGACCCATCGTTCAATCACACTGGGGCGTTTTGTCAGGAGCTTTGTCAGTTTTGTCTCCAGACCTTGAACTGGTCTTGGTCAGGACCTTAGCTCGAAGATTTGACCTCCAGCTTTACCTTGATCTTACCTTGGCCATTATAATTATGAAACTAACCAAAACCTGTTTCAAAATGTCATGTATTTGGTCTAAAAGATACTGTACACCTTAAAGGGACTTAACTAGAATGTGTAAATCTGTACCCTCGTCGAAAAGGCTGGAGACAAATGAGTTTCTAGTCTGAATGTGTCTCTCATGGAGTCGTGTCTTGTCTCTCGTGCTGCGTCACAAATCAGAATACAGTTGTCTCTCCGCGGCGCGCACGGAGGAGCCGCGCTGAGGAAATGGGCGCAGTGTGAGGGCACTTCCCTGGCGCTTCGTATTGTTTATCAAACGGGATCAGAGCAGCTTCAAAGCGGCGCAGATAAATGGAGCCGAGGCTGCAGGGCTCCGGTCTCTATAGAGCCGCCGCAGCGATAAGGACACAAGCGCAGCGCTGCGCTCTTATCTGCATTGTCATAAAACTAAACGATCAGTTTAGCGCCATTGTCCCGGCTCCGCTGCATGCTGGGAGCGCTCATTGGAGGGAGGGGCCCTGTCTGTCTGTGGTTACCTGGCCATTTCTGCGGCTCACCCCTCCTCATGTTAACAAAAAAGATATTAATGTTTTATTACGCCTTTGACACCCGGAGGGCAAAGGTGTGACGAACTTTCAGTCCATTTGAGGATTATTTGGGCCTTTTCTCTGGTCTGTTTGCTCGCTGACAGTTTTCACAGCTCCACTCGCAGCTTGTTTTAACAGATTTGCATGTGAAGGGCTCGACAATCAGCCGTAATTGTGTTGCCACTGTAATACCTTTGATCTGTAATGTTTGAAGCGCGGTGCCAAACGCTGCCTCTGGGACACTGGCGCCAGGGCTCCGCGGGGCTCCTGCTCCTACCTGCGCTCCACAGTCATCACTTTAAAATACTGACACTGGCTAAAGGATACGGCCTGAAACTGTTAACAAAATGCATTCACAACGTTATTTGCTGCGTAATTGACGTCAAATTGACCACAGCAGTGATCACGTGTTTCATGACGACTGTTTCTATCTACACCAAGACTAAAGTGGACTAGTATTTAAACACGGGCTGTGTGTTGTCTCAGAGAATACTTCCTTTCATAAGTTCTTGAGCTTTTCATTTTCAAAAGGCTTAAAACGTGCAGATAACAGTTGCTTTGCTTGAGTAAAATAATCACACACATTGATTTCTATTGATTGAATTGTGTTCTATCTAAATGACGTTTCCCTCTGATTATTGGCTAAACAATCAAACTGGTTTCACTGGTCAAATTGCACCATTATCTTCCAGGAAAAATACACCAGTGGCAGAAGTATCAGTGGGTTTGGGGAGGAGCTGGTTCTGTAACTAATTATTTTCATTTCAACATTAAAATCTGCTGTGGGTCTTTCTTTGTTCCTCGTATGTGTCTTCTTATGAGCTTGCATTTTGTTTGTCTCAAAATCAAGTTGTCCATTTTGCTTAAAACATATTCACACTGTCACATCCCTGTTTATAAGTACATGTGTTCTACTTCATCATTTCATTTTGCTTATTAAAACTGCAGGAAAATTACCAACAAAACATTTAAAAATCAAGTTGTCCAGATGTTTGTGAAACCACTGGGTTAAAGATGCTTAAACTCTATTGAACTTCTCTGCCTCTTATGTCTTCAAAATAGCTTACACCATCTGTCCAGGTGAAAAATGATGACTCTGGAGCGTTTACAGAAATATTGAGTCGCGTTAAATAAACCAAATACAATACAAGACATGCTCAAACTTTATTTAAATGCTAAAGGTTCTATATTATACACAACTGTCTCTTGTGTTTTGTTTCATTCACATTTTTGAGTAATCCTTTATTGTTAAGTTCAAAATGCTTTCTTCCACCTTGTAACTAAGACATTTTATTGATCCACAAGGGAAATTATTTGGAAAATGAATCAGTGATGTCATGAAGTGGTAGTTTTGTTCTGTTTGTTTTGTTTGTTTACTTTTAGTTCAGTAAAGAAAGGCAATTCCAGGGCTGATTCCAGTGAAGGTGCCTGGAGTTACAAAAAACTATCTGTACTTCACTGTATTTATCTTAACATGCACTTTTAGGATTTCCAAAAAGCTGTAGACAAAAGATAATCCTAAATAAGATTATGATTTGGATAAAAGTTGAATGTGCACTGCAGAAAACAAAATCTAGACAAGTTAAGATGACTTGAATTAAAAACGTTTTATCATGATTTGAGTCGATTTCACTTGACAAGTAAAATTATTTAAGAGTTTTTGTAGTTAAAATATGAAAATACATCTTGCTAGACTTAAAATAAGAATCTTTTTGCACTTAAAATGAGAAACAAAATCGAATGTTGCTTGAATTTGAATTAACATGCTCAGTTCCAATGCGGAAAAGAGAAGAACTCGACCTAAATAAATTTTGTGCGATAAACTTGTGTGAATGAAACAAACCACAACTACCAGGTACATTTTTGATGAGGAAACAGCATTACAACCGAAAAATGATGTAATATGTGTCCGTTAATCCCTAAATAAAAGCGAAACTCCGCCCTGCTCTCTGCGTGGGCCCGTTTTGCGAGCCTCACACCTGGATGCAGAGGCCGAGCGCATCCAGATGAAAGCAACATCTGCAGCCTGGCCCGTCTCCTCTCCTCTCCAGACATGCATGAGCTCGGGACGGTTCTCACAGACTCAGTGGCGCCAGCGCTTCACACACTCACAGGATATGTAAAGACATCAATAACGAGCCATTAAGAGCTGCTCGTGGGGATCGATCAGGCGTTAACAAGCGCGCCCTTTACATATGCAAACGAGCCGCTCAGGGGGGGGGGCACTTGGGACGGTATAAAAACCCCACGCACAGGCCCGGGGAGGACACTTCACTCTTGCTTTACTGGATTTACAACCGCAAACATGGTCAAATTCTTCTCTGTGGACTGGCTCGCTCAAAGCCACTACGGCAACGAGGCGCGGACTCAGCCTGAGGAAAGCGAAGAAGATAAAACTTTTAAACCACACGTCCCCTGCATGGTGCAACCGTCTGCTCCTTCGTACGGGAGAGGATACCTGCAGCCAAAACCCAAAATTGCAAAGCTTGTGGATTCAGAGATCTGCAGTGAGTCTGGCCTTTCCTCTCCCCGGTCATCCTGCGCCTCGCCGAGTAAGTTTACTTTCTGCTCAGCTGTCCAACTCTTCTATTTCGCACACTTTCTTCACATTCCCAGTGTTTTAACCAGCATTTCTGTCTGTAGTTTCAGAAACAAGCGAGTATTCCTCAGGCTACGAAAGCGAGGCGGCGTCTTCAGAGTTTTCAGCTTCGGATGACGTCGGTGAAGTCGAGAAAGACGCACAGAACCAGCGCCGCGTACGCACCAAGTTCACCCCGGAGCAGATCAACAAACTGGAGAAGATCTTCCTCAAACACAAGTATCTGGACGCGGGGGAGCGAGTCAAGACTGCTCAGAAGCTTAACCTCACAGAAACGCAGGTAAGAATCACAAAAGAAGCGCTTGGAGAGCTTTTACGCACGTTTTACGCACGCTTTACGCATTGCAATGACTTTATGGATTTGGTTATTAACGTTTTCTCTCATTATCCCAGGTGAGGACGTGGTTCCAGAACAGGCGTATGAAGCTCAAACGGGAGGTCCAGGACTATCTCACCCCTCAGGTCCCACCCATGCTCCTTCACGCGTTCCCCCCGGCGCTGCAGTACCAGAGGCCGCACTTCGCTCACCCGTACACGGCCACGCCCTCTCCGGCCCCGGGCTTCTACCCTCTGCCCGTCCCCCGCCTGCAGCAGCAGCACCACCACCACCACCACCAGCCAATGATGATCCAACACCCACACTTCTACTGAACCAAAGAACTTTCAAAATAATGGACAATTTCCCAAAGAGACACTTAACTTTGACTGTGCAATATAAATATTTGTATTTAATATATTTGTACATACAGAGAGTTGTAGAGTCTATTTATAATTGAATAAAGTTTAATGTTCTTAAGTGTGAACTATGTGATACTTGTGTCATTGGTTTGAGATCGTCACGTGACCTAAATGCTCTGGTAGGGAGTAAAACACTTGTATTTATTTTATTATATAATCACGTGATATCTAAAGCGGACATGTCAAACTAAGGCCCCGGGGCCAAACTTGGGCTGCACTATAATTGGCCTGCCAGACCAAATGTATTAGAGCTGCCCACCGGGTACAGATAGACTATAGAGACATTATTTATTACCTCCGCCAAGGAGGTTATGTTTTGCCGGCGTTTGTCTGTTTGTTTGTTTGTTTGTTTGTCTGTTAGCAACATAACTCAAAAAGTTATGGACCGATTTTGATGAAATTTTCAGGATTTGTTGGAAATGTGAAAAGGAAGAAGTGATTTCATTTTGGGGGTGATCCGGAAGAAATCCTGGATTCTGGATCACTTTCAAATTTTTGTTAACATTGTGGTAAATGGGGCCAAAAATTTTGTTTCTCAATATCTCAGTTAATTATTGACCAAACCCCATGAAATTTGACTCAGGGATGGACAATGGGATCCTCTTTCATATTCCAAAGGCTGATCCGGATCTGATCCAGAAAAAATGGGGGTAGTCCTTGGCGGAGGTCTGCGCTCTCTGAGTGCTTTTCTAGTTTAAAATGTTATAATTTTATGTTATGCTTGTTCTGGATTCAATGACTACTATATTAAACATTTATTTTAATAAGAAAGAAGCATTACATATCTCGAAAGAAGAGAAAACATGTGATGGTCAGAGGGGCAGATGGCACTGATTGGCAGCCTCACTTCCGTCAGTCAGGGCAGCTGTGGCTACAGTAGTAACTTACCACCACCAAGTGTGGAATGAATGAACAATGAATTGTAAAGCGCTTTGGGTATTATCATCATCATCATCTTTATTCCAGACTCATGGTCCATTTTTAAAACAGACAAGGACAGTGACATTACAAAACAATAAACATTTATGTTTTTAAAAGACAACCACACCAGTGTCTCCACATGTTGGACTTAGATCTTATTGCACTCACAATGAATTTGTGAGTGACATTATTATTTCATTGTCCGATTTGTTCAGTCTGCAGATAAAACTGTATTTTGAAAGGTGCTATTTAATTGCAATGATTAATTAATTAATTAATTAATTATGTCATTAGGTTCTTTTTTCAGACCTAGAATTTTGTTTCATACCTGTTGTTTCAGACCTGACCGCTAGTGAGCAAAACAAAACTCTTGGTCTGCAAAAAGAACCTAATAACATAAAATATCGGAAGACCAAATGGATCTCATTGGACTAATTAAATATACATCACAAGTTAAATGAGTGTTGAATTCACAAATATGCATCAAATCAGCTCATAGTATGATTTTTTTATTTTTTATTTTTATTAATTACTGTTTTGTTAAATGTCTTTGAATGTGTCGAATATCCAACATCAAACCAATTCAACCGCGGTCTTGGCGCGCATGTGCAGTTCATAGTACTTATCTTAGGACCTTATTTTGCTCGTTTGCTCAAAAGCTGCAGAATTAATATGATAGTGAAAGAAAATACTGGTCGTTTCAAATGAATGAAGTCAGATTTGCATGAGGCTGAACTTCTTCACGTCTTCAACTTACAGCCGGTGGAGACAGGGACTTTTACGCACGCCGATCTGGATCAACAAAAGCGATTCAATACAAATAAAAATAAAGGTGCACTTCTGAAATCTCTTATCACGGATCACTGTATGGATTTCGCATTGATCCCACTGTTTTCTCGGATCATATTAAGATTATCACTAAACTATCACGACGAGAGCGCGCAGACAGAGCGCAGCCGCGTCCCATCCGTGCGCTGGGCTTTTCAAGTGCCTTGTTTGTCCTCCCCTCCCTCTCGCTCACTTCAAACGCGGCCTAACGGACAACAATTAGTCCTAATTAAGTCGATCAGTGATGAGTTTACACTTGGGCCGCGGGGGGTTCTCCGGCCTGGCTCCACGCAGTCTGGGTCTTTGTGTGCGCACTGTCCCCGGTCTGGATCGAGCCTCAGGTGGAGCTCTGTGATGTGATCAGAGCGGGAGATAGTCAGGAGGATCAGCCACAGCGTCGGGCTTTGTAGTGTTAACAAGAAGCAGTTATTAGTGTACTTACAGGCTTCTCTCTGTATACAGGAATTTCACTCATTTGCAGGATCAGATCAGTGGAGTGATTACAGTGTGGGCCAAACGAGACTTCAAAACAAAGTAGAAAACCAATACTTTTGACCGTTGTTTGATATTTACACAGGGTTCAACCAGTTTAGTGGCATTTCTACTTATCATAAAGAACAGAAAGTTACTGAAGAAACACTAGGCGGGTCTCCCTTTATTGTTATTTGCCAAAACTCCAACTTACATGAGTGAAATTAGTTTTAAAAAGCACTTTATGTTAGAAACCAATTTGATAAAAGAGCTAAACTATCTACTGTACTCAACTGTATTTATCTTAACATGTACTTTTAGGAATTCAAAAAGCTGCAGGCAAAGTATAATCCTAAATAAAGTTATGATTTGGATAAAAGATTAATGTGGGCTGCAAAAAAAAACAAAATACAACACTTATTCCATTGGAAGATTTTTGTTTTATGTTATTTCATTTCGTTTCATTTTATAGCCCTGGTTTAGCCCTGGTTTAGTCCTGGTTCATTTCTGGTTCAGACCTGATTTAGACCTGGTTTAGACTTGGTTTAGTCCTGGTTAGTCCTATTTTCATCCTGATTTAATCCTGTTTTAGCCCTGGTTTAGTCCTGGTTTTGGCCTGATTCAGTCCTGATTTAAATGTGGCTCACTCCTGGTTTAGCCCTTGTTTAGACCTGGTTTAGTACTGGCTAAGTCCTGGTTTAGACCTGGTTTAGTCTTGGTTTAGTCCTGGTTTAGGCCTGATTCAGTCCTGGTTTAAAACTGGTTCACTCCTGGTTTAGTCCTGTTTTCATCCTGGTTTAGTCCTGGTTCAGACCTGGTTTACCTTGAGTGAAATTTAACACCGTATTTGGCATAATCGGATTTTGCCAAATACTCTGTCTTGTCAACTCAAGTCAACAGTGACACCGAGTTGGTTAAAACATTTCTGTCACCTCTGTTCTCCGGCTCTCCATCTTTACATTTGATTTGATATTTGATCGACAAACAGCTCCGGGCCATGACTCTCTCCCTCCCTCCTCCCCCTTCCCTCCCGCAGCAAATGTCTCGTTAAAACGGGTCAACAGAGATCAAAGCAGCTCTTCTCACTTTCTGTCTGTGGTCGCACCCAAACTCTGTGATCATAACAAAAGCTTCATCATCATCCGTGCGTTTGGATGCGCAGACACACGGGCGCTCCAGGCCTCGAACTTTACGCACCGCTCCAAAATTGCCAAAGTCGATAAGCTGATGCATTTACCGATGATATAATTAACCACAGAGCGACTTTTATCAGTTGTGTGTCTAATATTTCTCCTCGTGCCGATGTGTGGATGATCCTTTTACGCGTAAACGACGGGAGATGCCAGGTTACTGATACTCAGACTGAGAGGCGCCGCGTCTCCGGGACCCGCCAGCAAGGTGAGAAAACCCACGACCTCACCTCTATTAAGCCCAATTACTACGACCATCAAGTTTCTATCGTTCCGCTGACATGTCCACGCATATGCAAATGGGGACCCGCGTCCGAGCTATAAATGGGGACAAGAGCCGGTGCCAAGGGTCGACACTAAACAAACGCGGAGGACTTTTACGCACGAACGCGTAGCTGCGCAGAGGACTTTTACGCACGGACACGTAGCTGCAGAATGGCGAAGTTTACGATCGAGTGGCTTTCCCAGAGCTTCTACAGCACGCAGGGAAGCGCAAAGGTGGACGCACTCGAGCCAGAAGTGTCAGATTTTACGAAAGAAGCGACCAGCGAGTTTACCCCAGCTTCTCCAAACAGTAAGTTCAGTTTGCGCGTCTTTTTTTTTTTCGCTTTCAAAAATGTTTAATCTGGTTCGTATTGATGTTGGAAATGGATAAACTGACTAATAATGAGTTGTTGTTGTTTTTTTTTTTTTTCCAGATAGTTGCGGCTACACCTCTGCTTCTGAAGGAGAGGACAGCGAGGGCGAGGCCGGGCGCAGGGTCCGGACTAAGTTCAGCTCGGACCAGATCCGTAAACTGGAAGGCACCTTCAGTAAACACCGGTACTTGGGCGCGTCTCAGAGGAAGAAGATCGCGGAGAAGCTCAATCTGTCCGAAACTCAAGTCAAGACGTGGTTTCAGAACAGGAGGATGAAGCTGAAGCGCGAGGTGCAGGACATGCGCACGGAGTTCTTGGCTGTTCCCGCCGCGCTGCTCCCGCCCGTGATGCTTCAGCACCACGCGCTCTCCGGACAGCTCCCCGAGGTCAGCAGAAGCGTGTACCCGCTTCAGGAGGCGCGCAGGACGGTCACACATCCAGCCCTGCCCCGGCATCATCATCACCATCATCATCAGCATCATCATCACCCCTACCACCCGTACCCCGCGCTCCAGACTCTCCCCACGCGCCAGATGATCCCAGCTTTTTATTAAAACAAGGATCCAGGACTGAAATGAAGAACTTTATCTAGAATCTAGATGTATCTCTGCTCGATTTTTGGTAGAGCTGTAAATTATTGATTAACTAAGCACTATGTTTATATTGATTAAATGTTCAATAAAACGAAACAACAAAATCACAACTGTTGCTTCTCTTTTCTGTCATTGTAAAGATGCTGCTCATGTTTAAGAAGAAATGAATTAACTTTGCTTCACTTTTTTATTAATATTAAGCATGTTTCATGTTAGTTAGTAGTTAGTAAAATCTCAGAAAACCATAATTTCAGTTTACCAAAGTTCAAACAACATACTGTACCAACCTGCACTCCAAAAAACAAAATCTAGTCAAGTTAAGATGAAGTTTTATCATGATTTGAGTCCATTTCACTTGACAAGCAAAATGATCTGCCAGTGGAGTAAGACGTTTTGTACTTAAAATATGAAAACACATCTTGGTACACAACAACCTTTTGCACTTAAAATAAGAAACAAAATCCCAGAACTTTATTTTAGTCTGGCATTTTAGGAAAACAGGCCGAAACGTGAAGGGATTAACGCGGTACAATTGAAATCTGCGTTCATCTCGTGCGTATTTCCATCCAAATCCCATGCGTAAAGACAGTGCGTCTGCGTCCCACTGCGGTGCCCACAGCAGACGCGTCTCCGCTCTCTCTCTCTCTCCCTCCGGGGCCAAATATTTTCATTGCAGCTCCGTGACTCGGCGCAGACTTCACGTGTATATTTGCATCTTCAAAGCGACATCAAAGGAGGAGGTAACTGCGACATCATGGACATCAAATGAGCTCCTTTGTGTCGCGATGGATCTGTTGGCACGTAGTTGAAAAGCAGAAGAGGCGCCCGTGAGTCTGATCGAGGTGTGTATTGCGCCACGTTACGGTCATTAGCTGGCACCGGCTAAACGGGACAGTGACCCCCCCCCCTCCCGTGCGTAAAGACGAGAGGAGACTGCGCGCACGACTCTGATAACGACTAAACCGACTATAGTCACGACTTCACACATGTCCTCCTCCAAGAAACTGAAACTGAAGTAAAAATACAGTGCGTTTAGAATGCGAACTTAATACAAATGCTTCTAGTTTGGCTTAGATAAACATAAGAAACTTGAGCAATGGACCTAAACTCAAATTGTTCCAACCTGCTCTCCACCCCCCTCCAAGTGGCTCGTCAAAGGATTTCTGAATTTGATTGATTGGTTTGATTAATTAAGTGCCTATTATTATTGTAAATGTTTCATGTTGATGCCTAACTTTGTGCACTAATAAATAAATAATGTTTTTTGTTTTGTTTTAGTTTTTTTTTATACATGTAACGTAGGGTGATCAGACATCCCTATTTACCCGGGGCAGTCCCAGTTTTGAGCTCTGTGTCCCCTGTCCCAATTTTATAGAAAATCAATGATTTGTCCAAATTTTGAGAAGAAATGTGCCAGGTGTCCCTATTTTTGACCAATTTGATCTAAACCAGGTCTAAACTAAGAATAAACCAGGACGACATCAGATCTAAACCAGAACTAAACCAGGACTAAACTACGACTAAACCAGGAAGACGTCAGGTCTAAACCAGAACTAAACTAAGACTAAACCAGGATGACATCAGGTCTAAACCAGGACTAAACTAAGACTAAACCAGGACGACATCAGGTCTAAACCAGGACTAAACTAAGACTAAACCAGGATGACATCAGGTCTAAACCAGGACTAAACTAAGACTAAACCAGGATGACATCAGGTCTAAACCAGGACTAAACTAAGACTAAACCAGGATGACATCAGGTCTAAACCAGGACTAAACTAAGACTAAACCAGGACAACATCAGGTCTAAACCAGGACTAAACTAAGACTAAACCAGGATGACATCAGGTCTAAACCAGGACTAAACTAAGACTAAACAAGCTTAGAAATGAGGAAACATAAGGCTGAGAGAACATAGGCACACTCCTGTATTAACACACTATGTGCATGTACAAAAGTTTTAGAACACCACACTTTTTCCAGTTTTTTACAGTTTACTTTTGACCAAAACATATTCTAAACTTTTGATTGATGAAAGTGTCCACCTTTGGCAGATAGAACAGCTGAACACACTCGTGGCTCGTTCTTTTTACAACAGAAATCAAATATTCTTCAGAAAGTTCTTCCCAAGTCTGTTGCAGAAGTTTCCATAAATGTGTGGCACTTGTAGGTTGCTTCACTCTTCTGTCCAGTTCATCCCAAACCAGCTCGATGGGGTTTAAGTCTGGACACTGTGCTGCCGGACACTTCACGTTTTCAAGTTTTATTATCTTGTCCTTTTTTCCTGAGGTAGTTTTGGCAGAGCTTGGACTTGTGTTTTCTATCTTCTGTATTATAGTTATGGTGTAATACAGTGTTTAAATAGCTCATATAAAAGACAGAGCCATATTTGGTTTACAAGTCATGCAGTCCACCCCCTATTATTCCCATCAAAATTATATAAAATGTGTCATAAACTATATTATAATCACTGCTGTGTTTTAACTACTTTAAATGAGTCTGGTTTTTATGGAGGGCAAAGTCATGAAGATAACATTGGCTGGATAAAGGATTGGTGCAGTGAAAAGTGGAGTGTTAAAATTGACTCTCACGGAATCAGTTTTAACATTTTCTCAGGGTTTATATGAGTCCAATCTGTTCTAGAGTTAATTTAACATTTTTTTGGAAGTGTTAAGGCTACATTTATATGATGACGGTCTGAACAGAAGACGCAAACATGGCGTCGCAACTTCACTTTTTCTTCCGAGTTTAGATGAGGGTTTTCAGGAGGAAATCCGCGTACATACTGTGACAAAAAAGTGTGTGGAATTCGGTGGAATTTGGTATGCACGCCAGGTTTCTATGTACTGTATGTGTGTGACGTGAACGCGTACGCGACCTGAGCAGATCTGAGCAGAGTTTTGTGTCTTGGGCAGTGTAGACGGAAAGTTACACAGTGCACCTTTAAGTTTAAAGCGCAGTGGAGCACTTCCTGATACTGTACTGCCCTGCAAAGGTAAAAGAGCTTCACTCTCCAGAGTATCAAACTGAGAAAAGCAACTTCAAAGTTTCTGTTTTGTCCAGACAAAAGTATAATAGTTCACCTTTGGGTCCAGTCAAGTGGTAACAGAGGGAAACAGGGGCAGATTTTTTACATTCAAATGTCTCTTATTCAGAAACTAGAGGAACTATTGAAATAAGTAAAGTATCAGAATGTAGGAAAGAGTTACACTCCAACAGGGTCAAGTTAAACCTGTGATATTCTTTCAAGTTGTTGACAAAAAAATTTAAAAACTCATGTCGGTAACGGAGGGAATGAAATATGCAGCACTTTTTGGGCAATAAATCCAAACAGTGAAAACTCTTGGTTCTCACTTACATATCCTTAACAAACTGGTTTGAATATTTGCTTCATATAGTTTTCTACCATATGGTACAAGATTAGGTTGAAAAACCTCTTACTTTTTGAGTAAAGAGATTTTTTATTAAGAAAGGTCATGGTAACGGAGGGAAAATTGTGCAAACAAGTAGAAGGTGCAGGATTTTACATCATTTATCATCTTTTTTCTTCTGAATACTTTAATATTACTTCAAAATGAAAGGAAACTATTTGTATAAAACATATCAGTCCTTCCAAGCAAATTTTTATCATTTTAAATACTTTTTTTTTGTTTTGAAAAATCATGTACCTTCATCAACAGTTCAAAGATGGAATAACACAAGATATGATGAAATACATCAGTTTATTTACATGATTTGCAGGTCTTTGAAATTTGGGAAATAATTTTTGTTCCATGTTTCATACATGGTCTGTTTAGAACGTATGGAACTTTAGAACCAAAAATGGTACAGAAAAAAGGTCAACAGTTTCATAAACTAGAGTACATATGTATCTGTTCAATACATTTTTATATCAGATGCATTAACTTGAATTTTTGGCCTTGCTGTTTACTTGGGCCCATATTATACTTTTATAGCTCCCAAAATTTGACAACTAGTTTCTATAATGAAGAAATATTTGTATGTGAAAAATATTTAGCTCAAAATTGACCTTTGACCTTTATGTGTCAGTTTATGTTCTCTGCCTTTTTATCATGAGCCAAAAATAAGGAGTCGTGCAAAGGCAAACGGCAGAAACAGTGTCAGTTACTTTATTGATCCACAAGGGAAATGGAGGTTTAAAATATCCCCAAAATGACATGAACTCATTTTTGACTAAACATGATGTTACTGCCTTTTGCCTTTGCAGGACACTGTACTTGCAGCGCTTACGTTTATATAATTTATACTTTTGCTTGCTATTTTTATTGCTACTTTTTTACATTTTTATATTTGTTTTACTCTCTGTTAATGTGATGTGTGAGCTGCTGTGTCCAAGTAATTTCCCCTGTGGATCAATAAAGTTTATCTAAGTCGAAGTCTAAAGAGAGAAGAACTCAGCCTAAATATGCAGGGTTTGTGTGTGAATGAAACAAAACCCAACTCCAGGTCTGTTTGTGACGACGAAACAACATTATAACAGATCAGAAAACAGCGTAACACGGGCTTTTAAAATAACTATTTAATAATTCCTGAAAAAAAACTATGCACAGCCTCAGATTAAAAAGCAAAACAAAAAGTAAAGTAAATCCATCCACGTTTTCCTCTGACTATTTTCCTTTAATTCCTGTATTTTCCATTCACTAAACATCTCTTAAACGAATTCAAATTCAGAATAATGACCGAACGCTGATCCCTCAATGAGCCCTGACGACCCAATTAACAAGCTGCTATCTCGTAAACAGACAGGCTCCCGGGAGTCTGGGACCGGGACCAGACCCAGATCAAGTCCAGACCCGTTAGCACCCCCCCCCCACACTCTCCACTTAACCCCCTCACCTGCCCACTGGCCCCTCACCTGAGACTGGCCCCTCATTGTCATTCAGCGCAGATTACAATGGGGCACTTAAAGACGTTATTATGAGTGGTTAGCGCTTCTGCAAACACAATGCACGGTCCAGTAGGCACCAGAATGAGTGAGGCTTTCTCATTAAAGCGCCCGCTCAGCCATGGCATTGTAATAACCTGATTGGGGCTGGGGCTCTTGGCGATGCTCAGGGTTAATATTTATGATGGTTGGGTTTTGAATAGCGAGGATTTCTGGAGGAGGAAGAGTTCGGATTTAAAAAAAAAATGGGACTGTTCAGAATAAAATAATTCTTAAATATGGAAAAACAGGAATGTTGAGAGGGAAGTTGTGCCGTTTGGGTGGAGTCAAACCTGTTTATCTTCATGGAGACCAAACCAGACCAAGTTACAGGTCAGATCTGTGCAGAGGCGACCCCGCTCACAGTTAAAATGTCTGTTTTTGTAGATATTTTTGAGCTATAAAACCACCTGTAATTTAATAAACGTAGGTTATAAGTCACTGATACGACGATATCGATATCTCGATACAGTGCACTTTCGATTCGATACGATGAATTTCAAATCGATTTGATATGATTCAATAAAAAAAATAACGGCTAACGTCTTTGTGAAACCACTTCTTGTGCAAAGTTAGTATGAAAAACTTCCATTTCAATCATCAAAACAGTGAAAATGTCAAATGTTTTGCATAAACAAATTTCCTTCCTCTAAACAAGCAACAAAACTGTAACTCTGTAATAAAATAACTGATTAAAATATACCCAAAAATACTCCTGGCGATATATCGATACAGTATCATCACATTAAATGGTGCGATATATAGGTATTTTAATATTTTTGCACACCCCATAGTTGTAAGCTGTTTAATGTCATACTGTGGAACATTCCAGACAGAGCTATCCATGGCGTATCCATGGAAACAAACAGGTGACAGACCCCAGACAATGCACCTTTAAGCTCAATTAATTACTCAACATCTCAGCAAAATATATGAATAAAACTCAACTTTACAGTGAATTTAGGCAGAGTATATCCTGGACATACTGGGAATAGATCACTGTTTGTTTTTTTTTTTTACAACTTTACTACTAACCTGTAATATAAGAGGAAAACCACCTCCTTTTACCCTTATATTGTGTTCGAGTCAAAATTGACCCGTTTTCATATAAGTAAAAAAATACCATTTGCTTTTTTGTACTGGAACAAGGCTTCATCAAATCCTCAGACACAACTATTTTAACGCAACAAAATTAATTTTCATCATTTTAGTAAATTCTAAAGGTGAGGAGGACCCAGATGTCAGAAGCTGAAAGAGACGTCTTCAAGTCAAGAAAAGGTGACAATTTATGGTCATCAAACCCTCTTCACACCCAATATAATTCTAATTATATAAATGATATTAACATTATATAATTATGATTATATTATGATTATATAATATAATTAGTCATTAGTCATTACAAAATTCTGCCGCACGTGTCCTGACGAGGACCAGAGGGCGGAACCACATTACACATTTTAAAATCACTGCATTGGCTCCTGTGAGTTTCAGGATTGATGTTAATGTTCTTTTACTGGTTTTTAAATGTCTTAATGGTCTTGGGCCTTCTTATCTTTCAGAATTGCTTTTACCGTACGGACCCTCGCGGACCCTGCGCTCCTCCGGCAGCAGCTCCTGGTTATTCCCAAAGTCAGGACACACACTCACAGAGAGAAGCGTCTTTTCAGCACTATGGCCCTCGTCTATGGAAGTGTCTGACGGAGGAGCTCAGGGCTGCAGAGAACGTTCATGTTTTTCAGAGCAGGCTCAAGACCCACCTTTTTAGTTTAGCTTTTGATTGAAATCTTATACTTTTACTTGTTTCTAGTGTATACATTTTATTATATTTATTTATTTTAGGCATATTTTTAGGATTTCCAGTGTTTCCTCTGTAGGAGCCTCTGCATCAGGAGCGGAGGTCGGCTGTGGCTGAAGGGGTCTGTCCCGTGAGAGTTGGTGCTTGGGCTTCATCTCTCCCCTGGGCCCTGTGCTGGTTCCTGGTGGTGGTGGACGACTCTCTGCTCCTTATGGTGCTTTTCTCAACTGGTTCACCTGTATTCAGCCTCACATCTTACTATGTGTCGTTTTATGTATTTTACCATGTTTGTGTGTGTGTGTGTGTGTGTGTGTGTGTGTGTGTGTGTGTGTGTGTGTGTGTGTGTGTGTGTGTGTGTCAGATGCCCTCCCGCTACACAGAGATGAAAACAGAGGAAGAGAAGAGGGATAAAGAGGGATGGAGACAAGGAAAGCACTAAAAAGTGACAAGTCCTGATGTGACTAAACCAGGACTAAACCAGGACTGAACCAGAACTGAACCAGGACTAAAATATGGACTGAACCAAGACCAGGACTAATGTAAAACAGGACCGAATCCCTGGTGTAATTATGACAAAAATAGAAAATAGGCGCCTCAAAAACTTCACATTTCATTTTTATTATTATCACTGTGTTTTACTCACAGTCTGTTTGTCTTTCAGTGATAAATGACTCACATCTAAATCCAAAATACAAACTGAAAATGCCCAAATCCAGAGTCCTTTTCCTCTTTAGACGTCCACAGACTGTAAAGAAATCGCTCGGCTCCAGTCAAATGAAGCTCATCGACGCCTGCGGTTACAGGGGAGAATTCAGAGCTGCATTTTAGGAATCGATTTACAGACAAAACAGCAAAATGAAAAACCCGGGATCACGTAGAGCGGATTAATACGAACATTTTAAGAGCAGAACGATGAGGCTCGCAGCAGCAGTTACGGCCGACACACACTACAGGATTTGGAACCATTTTTAAACGTGCGACAGAAAGCGAACGCCACAGACACGAGGAGAATCTTACGAGACTTTAAATCCCCGATCGCAAAGACTGAAGCGGGATCTGTGTGCAGACCTTTGTGTCACCTGTTTCCTGTCTACAGTAAAAACCACTCACTTTGAGACTCTTCAGTGTTCAAAGATCAGACTCTGCACTTCTAGTTCACATACAAAACAAAACTGTGTTATTATTATTATTTGTGAATTCAATTTGTATTTCTTTGTGTCAAACACCAGGACTTTTCTGAAAATGAACAGGTCAGACTTTACCCGCCCCTTTACCTGAGCAGTGAGGCCCCGCCCCTTTACCTGAGTATTTTCTGAGTAACTTTCCTTGAATCACCAAAAAACAATGAAGTCGTGCAAATGTGTTGGGGACGTTTCAGCCGCTGCTTTCACAAACGCTCTGATGTCGGGCGGTTGTCCTTGTCTCCTCCCTCTCACCAGGAGGTTGTGGGTTAGACTCCTGATCTCTCTGATCTAAGCCCCTCCCCTTCTGTCCCAGGTGAGATCGACTAGTTTTGTTAATTATAAAAAAACAACATTAAACGTTTAACATGTGAAAGCTTCCACAAGAGCAGACCACCTCTCTGTTGCCATGGTTTCCATCTAATATTAATACAGATGGAAAAGGACATCGTAATCACCGGGAAAATGATTTAGCTCCCCTCTGGGACGATGACATCATCACATTCTAGAATCTAAAATAGTTTTGGAGCCTGAGAAGCTGTCGCCGTAGCAACGTGATGTTCTAATGCCGCCCTGGATCTCCATGGTGATAGAACTCTGCTTGATGACATCATCAGAGAAGCACGACGCTGCTTTAAAGTAAACTTTGAGTGACACAGTGAAATAAACACTAAAGTGACAGAATACTTTTACTAATACTTTTACTACTGCTACTTCAAAGCAGCGCTCTGCTTTATGACATCATCAGTAAAGGACAAGCACAAAGCACAAAGCAACTTACTGCTTTGAAGAAGATTATAAGTGTAACACGAAACAGACCCTACAGACACAGAATACTGCCACTTCTACTGCGTGTACTACGACTACTGCGTGTACTGCGTGTACTGCTACTAGAGCTACTACTGCACGTTTACACTAGAGCTTTTCTCTCTCTCTACTGCATATTTAAACAGAAAAAATGCCCTGGTGTTTTTTTAGAAACTCTCGACCTAAGGTCAAGCGCCAAATCTTAGAGGCTGAGAACCAGGAACTGCACGAGAGGATCCGAAACTTAGAAAATCAGAACCAGCAACAAAACGAGAGGATCCGAAACTTAGAAAATCAGAACCAGCAACAAAACGAGACAATCCAATACACAGACATTCAGAACCAGCAACAAAACGAGACGATCCGAAACTTAGAAAATCAGAACCAGCAACAAAACGACACGATCCAATACATAGCCATTCAGAACCAGCAACAAAACGAGACGATCCGAAACTTAGAAAATCAGAACCAGCAACAAAACGAGACGATCCGAAACTTAGAAAATCAGAACCAGCAACAAAACGAGACGATCCAAAACTTAGAAAATCAGAACCAGCAACAAAACGAGACGATCCAATACATAGACATTCAGAACCAGCAACAAAACGAGACGATCCGAAACTTAGAAAATCAGAACCAGCAACAAAACGACACGATCCAATACATAGAGATTCAGAAGCAGCAACAAAACGAGACGATCCGAAACTTAGAAAATCAGAACCAGCAACAAAATGAGACGATCCAAAACTTAGAAAATCAGAACCAGCAACAAAACAAGAGGAACCGAAACTTAGAAAATCAGAATCAGAATAATTTTATTATCCCATATTTGCTAAATACTTGTGTGATATTCTGTGCCTATGGGTTAACCAATTATGTAGTACAATTCTTTGATTTATAATGTACCAATCACTTGTCACTTGTTGAATAACCTCTGTGTGTTTGACAACTGTGTGCAGTGTCCTATCGCTCTAGTGAACCTCGAGATGATTCCTCACATGAAGCCAACTCCCACTGTCACACATGGAGTCTGACCATACCTAAGGCACCTCCTGATTGTTAATCATGTTTTATGTGTTTATACTATGCATAGCTGCATCAGTTTCTTATTATGTCTTTGCTGTTTCCCCTTCCCCTTGAGAATTATCATTCTGTAACTAGGGCCTCCTAATGAAAATAAAAAGAGGAGAGCGGCCTTGAAGCATCAGAACGTGTGGAGACTGTTGGTTTTGATGCCCACTCTCTGCCCGTTCTCCTCGCGAGTAAAAGAAGATCCAAAACTTAAACAATCAGAAACGGCAACAGAAAGAGAGGATCCAAAACTTAATAAATCTGAACCAGCAACAAAACGAGAAGATCCACAACTCATTAAATCATAACAACGAACTGTTAGAAGAACAGATCGAGAGGGTCTGCTTGCAGCAGGAGTCGCTGGAGAAAGTTCAGATGAGGTGTGATGAAGCACAAGGTGAAGTCTGCCCACACCTACGAGATCTGAAGGAGGAACGTCAACAACATGCTCAGCTGAAAGACCCATTCAGAGCTCCTCAAAGCTGTCACTGAGCTCAACCAAGAGAAGGTGAATTTGAAGGAGGAGCTCGAAACGTTGACGACAGGAGTCGGTTCCTCAGGCCCTCGGGAATTTAAAAAAAAATCTTATAAGAAGCGCATGTCCGAAGATCTGAAAAGTGTGGAGAACAGGTTATCGGAGGAGTGTAGAGAGACAGAGAGACAACGACAGAGGAACACAGAACTGTTGGAGGAGATGGAGATTCTCTGTGATGAACATGAAAAGATCAAACAGGAGAAAACACATCTGCAAGAGCAAAATCCAGCAGATGTGTGAAGAGCTGCAGAAAGCCCACGGCAAGCTGGAGAGCTCCACGAAGACGTTAGCCGAGGAGCAGAGGAGAAACCAACTTCTCACACCACTGAAGGACAAATACGAACTCCACGACGAAGAAGAAGAATACGAGGACGAGAGCGCGAGAGGAGAGGAAGAGGAGACGGAGGAGGAGGAAGACGGGACAAACTAGATGAAACCCCAGCTCAGACCTGGGTTAGACCTGGGTGAGATCAGGTTTAGATCGGGTTTTCAGACCTGGTTTAAACCTGGTTTAGTCCTGGATTAGACCTGCCGGTATTACGACATCCGTCCGGTATATGACATGTCTCTATTTACTCTATTTTTGTTTAGCACTCATGCCTCACAGCAAGAAGGTTATGGGTTGTTTCTCTTCGTGTCTGGATGAGTTTCTTCCGGTTTCCTCCATCAACACAAAATCTGCTCCAGGTCCATGAACAGCTGATAGTCAAGGACACTTAAACACAATCAATTCAATCATTGTGTCCTTAGGCAAGACACTTCACACACATTGCCTCGTATGAAAGTGGTGTGTGTGTGTGTGTGTATATATATATATATATATATATATATATATATATATATATATATATATATTTAAGCGAAAACGAATCAAAAACAAAGTTGACATACATGTAAACTCAAACTGAGGCAGATAATGTGCACAAAGAAAAAAATCAATACAATAAAACTGAGGAAGTGATATAAAATAAAATCCTAATTCTTCTATAATTTTATGTGTTTTAATAGATTCAATGTTAGAAATAGTTTTCAGTGTTTCATATATATATATATATATATATATATATATATATATATATATATATATATATATATATATATATATATATATTTATTTTATGTCTAATATAATGATTTTGAAAATGGTCTGGAATTGGAGAATTTGGATTTATGGATTTTCTTTACTTTTTAAAAAAATGTTTTACTTTTTTTATTACAGTAACAAAACAACATAACAACACTTTTTTTTTTTTTTTTAATTACACACAACCGGATGCATAAACTTGATACAACAAAACGTGTGTGTCGTCAGCAGTTCCATGTTGGGATGAGGGATCATAAACACAATATATTATATAAAAACAATGAAATACAAAAAAAAAAAAAAGTGCATTTAGGAAGAGAAAAGGATAATATTGAGGGAAGTCGAGTTCATAAAGTCCAGGACTATTTCACACATATTTCAGAGCTTTTATATATAATTTGAGTTCGTTTTTAAAACAAGCAAAGTTAGTGGGACATTTCTGAATTTTACATTTGTGGATGTAAAATTTGGAACAACTTAACAAAACATCAGTACACCCAGTACACAGTGTTGGGAAGTTTACTTTTAAAATGTAATCCCCTACAGATTACAGATTACATACACCAAAATGTAGTTTGTAACGTAATCCATTAAATTACTTAAAGTGAGTAATGTAATCTGATTACTTTGGATTACTTGATTTGTTGTAGAGAAACAAAGACGAGGAAATCTTCACATAAGATTTTGTCTGATAAAAGAAAATAAAAAACCCAGACTTTACTGAACCAAATTAAAAATATTATTGATAGAAAACGAAGAAACACGTCCACACAGCATGGTCCTGTTAAATCCTGTTTTAGACCTGGTTTTAGTCCTGGTTTAGACCTGGTTTAGACAAGGTTTAGATCTAGTTTAGACTGGTTAGACCTGTTTAGATCTAGTTAGACCTAGATGGTTTTAGACCTGTTTAGTTTTAGATCTAGTTTAGATCTAGTTAGACGTTTTAGATCTACTTTAGACCTGGTTTAGACCTGGTTTTAGTCCTGGTTTAGTTTCTGGCATCTACCGAAAAAAAGGGGCCGTGTAATCCCTTTATTTCAACAAAGTAACTGTAATCCAATTACCACTCACTGAAACAGTAACTGTAGTTGAATGCAGTTACTCATAAATTGTACTCTGATTACATAACTCTGGGTACATGTAATCTGTTACTCCCCGACACTGCTTTTCTGTCCCATTTTTTTAGTTTTATTTTTACTTTTCTTCTTTCTTTCTTTCTTTCTTTATTATTATTATTTTATTTATTTTTTCTTTTTATTTATTTTTTTATTTTTTTCTGTCCCATTTTTTACGCTTACAAAACGTGCGTGATGACGTGTGTCGCGAGGTGGGCGTGTCCTCCGCGTCAGCCTGTGATAGCACGAGCCGTTAGCCTGGTTTGTAGTTTTTTGTGAGTTTGTAGTTTCACTTTGAGCTTCGGTTCCCGGACGGAAAAAACAAAACAAAACCTGGTTTAGACCTGGTTAGATCTACCTTAGATCTAGTTTATATTTAGTTTAGACCTGGTTTTGTCCTGGTTTAGTCCTGGTTTTGTCCTGGTTTAGACCTGGTTTAGACCTGGTTTTGTCCTGGTTTAGATTTAGTTTAGACCTGGTTTAGATCTAGTTTTAGATCTAGTTTAGACCTGGCTCCGTTTCCCTCCGGAGGTCGAGGTCGAGTTGTTCAGAAGTGACACGAGGATGAAGAATTGAAGTGATTTAGTGATTTGGAGTGAAACGGAGAGTTTGTTCAACTTGTTCTGTTGTTTATAGTTTATCTGAAGAACTGTCAAATATGTGACGTTAGGGTTAAGTGTGTGTGTACAGTGTGTGTGTATGTGTATGTGTGTGCGTGTGCGTGTGTGTGTGTGTGTGTGTGTGTGTGTGTGTGTGTGTGTGTGTCAGATGCCCTCCCGCTACACAGAGATGAAAACAGAGGAAGAGAAGAGGGATAAAGAGGGATGGAGACAAGGAAAGCACTAAAAAGTGACAAGTCCTGATGTGACTAAACCAGGACTAAACCAGGACTGAACCAGAACTGAACCAGGACTAAAATATGGACTGAACCAAGACCAGGACTAATGTAAAACAGGACCGAATCCCTGGTGTAATTATGACAAAAATAGAACATAGGCGCCTCAAAAACTTCACATTTCATTTTTATTATTATCACTGTGTTTTACTCACAGTCTGTTTGTCTTTCAGTGATAAATGACTCACATCTAAATCCAAAATACAAACTGAAAATGCCCAAATCCAGAGTCCTTTTCCTCTTTAGACGTCCACAGACTGTAAAGAAATCGCTCGGCTCCAGTCAAATGAAGCTCATCGACGCCTGCGGTTACAGGGGAGAATTCAGAGCTGCATTTTAGGAATCGATTTACAGACAAAACAGCAAAATGAAAAACCCGGGATCACGTAGAGCGGATTAATACGAACATTTTAAGAGCAGAACGATGAGGCTCGCAGCAGCAGTTACGGCCGACACACACTACAGGATTTGGAACCATTTTTAAACGTGCGACAGAAAGCGAACGCCACAGAGACACGAGGAGAATCTTACGAGACTTTAAATCCCCGATCGCAAAGACTGAAGCGGGATCTGTGTGCAGACCTTTGTGTCACCTGTTTCCTGTCTACAGTAAAAACCACTCACTTTGAGACTCTTCAGTGTTCAAAGATCAGACTCTGCACTTCTAGTTCAGATACAAAACAAAACTGTGTTATTATTATTATTTGTGAATTCAATTTGTATTTCTTTGTGTCAAACACCAGGACTTTTCTGAAAATGAACAGGTCAGACTTTACCCGCCCCTTTACCTGAGCAGTGAGGCCCCGCCCCTTTACCTGAGCAGTGAGGCCCCGCCCCTTTACCTGAGTATTTTCTGAGTAACTTTCCTTGAATCAACAAAAAACAATGAAGTCGTGCAAATGTGTTGGGGACGTTTCAGCCGCTGCTTTCACAAACGCTCTGATGTCGGGCAGTTGTCCTGTCTCCTCCCTCTCACCAGGAGGTTGTGGGTTAGACTCCTGATCTCTCTGATCTAAGCCCCTCCCCTCCTGTCCCAGGTGAGATCGACTAGTTTTGTTAATTATTAAAAAAACAACATTAAACGTTTAACATGTGAAAGCTTCCACAAGAGCAGACCACCTCTCTGTTGCCATGGTTTCCATTTAATATTAATACAGATGGAAAAGTACATCGTAATCACCGGGAAAATGATTTAGCTCCCCTCTGGGACGATGACATCATCACATTCTAGAATCTAAAATAGTTTTGGAGCCTGAGAAGCTGTCGCCGTAGCAACGTGATGTTCTAATGCCGCCCTGGATCTCCATGGTGATAGAACTCTGCTTGATGACATCATCAGAGAAGCACGACGCTGCTTTAAAGTAAACTTTGAGTGACACAGTGAAATAAAAACACTAAAGTGACAGAATACTTTTACTAATACTTTTACTACTGCTACTTCAAAGCAGCGCTCTGCTTTATGACATCATCAGTAAAGGACAAGCACAAAGCACAAAGCAACTTACTGCTTTGAAGAAGATTATAAGTGTAACACGAAACAGACCCTACAGACACAGAATACTGCCACTTCTACTGCGTGTACTACGACTACTGCGTGTACTGCGTGTACTGCTACTAGAGCTACTACTGCACGTTTACACTAGAGCTTTTCTCTCTCTCTACTGCATATTTAAACAGAAAAAATGCCCTGGTATTTTTTTAGAAACTCTCGACCTAAGGTCAAGCGCCAAATCTTAGAGGCTGAGAACCAGGAACTGCACGAGAGGATCCGAAACTTAGAAAATCAGAACCAGCAACAAAACGAGAGGATCCGAAACTTAGAAAATCAGAACCAGCAACAAAACGAGACGATCCAATACACAGACATTCAGAACCAGCAACAAAACGAGACGATCCGAAACTTAGAAAATCAGAACCAGCAACAAAACGATGCGATCCAATACATAGCCATTCAGAACCAGCAACAAAACGAGACGATCCGAAACTTAGAAAATCAGAACCAGCAACAAAACGAGACGATCCAAAACTTAGAAAATCAGAACCAGCAACAAAACGAGAGGATCCAAAACTTAGAAAATCAGAACCAGCAACAAAACGAGACGATCCAATACATAGACATTCAGAACCAGCAACAAAACGAGACGATCCGAAACTTAGAAAATCAGAACCAGCAACAAAACGACACGATCCAATACATAGAGATTCAGAAGCAGCAACAAAACGAGACGATCCGAAACTTAGAAAATCAGAACCAGCAACAAAAATGAGACGATCCGAAAACTTAGAAAATCAGAACCAGCAACAAAACAAGAGGAACCGAAACTTAGAAAATCAGAATCAGAATAATTTTATTATCCCATATTTGCTAAATACTTGTGTGATATTCTGTGCCTATGGGTTAACCAATTATGTAGTACAATTCTTTGATTTATAATGTACCAATCACTTGTCACTTGTTGAATAACCTCTGTGTGTTTGACAACTGTGTGCAGTGTCCTATCGCTCTAGTGAACCTCGAGATGATTCCTCACATGAAGCCAACTCCCACTGTCACACATGGAGTCTGACCATACCTAAGGCACCTCCTGATTGTTAATCATGTTTTATGTGTTTATACTATGCATAGCTGCATCAGTTTCTTATTATGTCTTTGCTGTTTCCCCTTCCCCTTGAGAATTATCATTCTGTAACTAGGGCCTCCTAATGAAATAAAAAGAGGAGAGCGGCCTTGAAGCATCAGAACGTGTGGAGACTGTTGGTTTTGATGCCCACTCTCTGCCCGTTCTCCTCGCGAGTAAAAGAAGATCCAAAACTTAAACAATCAGAAACGGCAACAGAAAGAGAGGATCCAAAACTTAATAAATCTGAACCAGCAACAAAACGAGAAGATCCACAACTCATTAAATCATAACAACGAACTGTTAGAAGAACAGATCGAGAGGGTCTGCTTGCAGCAGGAGTCGCTGGAGAAAGTTCAGATGAGGTGTGATGAAGCACAAGGTGAAGTCTGCCCACACCTACGAGATCTGAAGGAGGAACGTCAACAACATGCTCAGCTGAAAGACCCATTCAGAGCTCCTCAAAGCTGTCACCGAGCTCAACCAAGAGAAGGTGAATTTGAAGGAGGAGCTCGAAATGTTGACGACAGGAGTCGGTTCCTCAGGCTTTCGGGAATTTAAAAAAAAAATCTTATAAGAAGCGCATGTCCGAAGATCTGAAAAGTGTGGAGAACAGGTTATCGGAGGTGTAGAGAGACAGAGAGACAACGACAGAGGAACACAGAACTGTTGGAGGAGATGGAGATTCTCTGTGATGAACATGAAAAGATCAAACAGGAGAAAACACATCTGCAAGAGCAAATCCAGCAGATGCGTGAAGAGCTGCAGAAAGCCCACGGCAAGCTGGAGAGCTCCACGAAGACGTTAGCCGAGGAGCAGAGGAGAAACCAACTTCTCACACGACTGAAGGACAAATACGAACTCCACGACG